>NC_141159.1:44847192-45019692 GCF_053477565.2 Lygodium microphyllum
AAACATGGCGGTTGAAAAACATGACATGTTTGCCCTTTAAATTTTTAAGATAATAATTGCTTTGAGAGCAATGAATGTAGTTTTTTAGATTCAAGAAAGTAGATACCAAGTGAATGTGGGGTCAAAAACCTTCCTTTTCATTACGTGGTGACATTGTTGAAAAGGTCCATACATGATTAATTCTCACAAGAGTGTAACTTTGCTAATGTTGTTCATACAATCCAACAATATCTAATGCACATTGATACCTTGTTTTACTTGTTGACTAGGGGTAGGGTGTACATTGAAAGCTAGAAACACTTAAATGTTTTTACAAAAATTATCAAAGGGTGATAAGATAGTCTGTTAAAGAAGAACCAATGTTTGTGACTTTACCAAGTTTAATGTGCCATAACATAAAAGCTTTGTTGAAATAAATGATTAGCCATTCGACAGAAAAAAAAAACACATTGTATGGGCAATGTGATATAGGCTTGTGCATTTAGAATCTTGTAATCATTTTGCAATTGTAATGCCAAGAATTATATTCATGTGAGTTCAAGGATCGGTCAACTAGAATGCCAAGTCACACTAATAGCAAATGTATTGGTATTTTGTAGCAACTTTGGTGAAATGTAAATATGCCATTGATTGACTTGGTTTGATATGAGTGTATTGCAATTGTTTTTGAGAATTAAGAAACACTATCAAATAATATACAAGCCCCTTGTGTTATTGAATTTGGATGAGCTTGATTGGTTAGCTCTAACTAGAAAGCTTTGAAATAAAGTTGCAAATCCTTATATGAATCTACGAAGTCACTTTTCTCCACCTTGCATGAATACTAGACAATACTTGATAGCAACATGAAGCTTTGTCTTGAACTTTGCATATATTCTTTGATATGATAACTTAAGCACTCACTTTTGGCCCAACCATGTTAGATACATCCTTAGGCACGTTATCTTCAAAAGGCTCAAGTAGACTTAATTTAATAATATATGCTCCTTTCTTTGCATTTAGTTAATGTGCCCCTTCACATTCAATACAAGCACCCTAGGTTCAGCAAGATTCCTCAATTGCCATGGATAAATTGGTCTCTTGCAAAATTGCATGTTTGTATAAGCTCCACTTGAGATGATGCCATCATTGGATTGTTTTGGATGGTTGACTTGTCTAATTACATCATGCCACATTTTTCTTCTTATTGTAAATGTAGTTTTTGGTGTGAGCTTGTGGTTATTCATAAAACCAATGGCTTGCACAATATGCCTTATATGTTGTCTATGGTAGGTAAAATTTTGCAATAACTAGATTCAATAGCTTAGAGCTTTAGCTACTTTGTGGTTTGCTTCTCATGATTGCTTCTTCACTCTCATTATTACTTAGAAGGGGATTTTTATAAGCTCATTGTACCTTAATGATTTTCTTTAAGCAATTTAAATTTAAGGAGGTTGCAAGAGCTGAGTTTTGGGGGCCCTTTCATAACACATGATCGATTGAATTTCTTATATGGTGTGTATGATAGGTAAAAGTTTGCAACAGCTGGATTCAATAGCTTAGAGCTTTGGCTATTTTGTGGTTTGCTTCTCATGATTGCTTCTCCACTCTTATTATTACTTAAAAGGGGACTTCTATAAGCTCTTTATACCTTAATGATGTCCTTTAAACAATTTAGATTTGATGAGGTTGCAAGAGTTGGAGTTTTGGGGTCCTTTCCTTCCTTAACACATGATTGATTTGTACCACTATTCAAAAGACTACAAATCTTAACATATGTATGATAAAGATCAAAAGTTTAGTTTTCATGCAAAATTTGCTTAAAAACTTGTCGGTCTTCATTGTGAAATCTAAAAATTTATTGTAATAAGAGTTAAGGTACTGCTATGTGAGTCGTTGTTAAGGTCTTTCGATGTCAAAATGTTGAAAATTGACATGGAAGAACTTACCGACGACTCACACTTGGAAGATGGAAATCATGTACCATCTAATGTGGAAAGATCTTTGGAAAATATTTGAGGAATTGGAGACTCTTGATGGTCCAATATGGAAAAGCAAAAATACAAAGCGCTTTGGATAGTAGTATGAGGCTTGCAAGACAATATTCTTCATCATATAGTGAGGATCACAAAGTAGAGGAAACCTAGGATGAGTTGGACAAAACCTTTTAGTCTTAATCAAATATGTCGATTGAGAAAGCCTGATAGAATAAAAAATTCAACTACATACAAGAACTTTCTTTTGAATGATGTAATGAAACTCTTCTTTAGAATGTTGTATTGTCTACACTCATTCTGACTTTGCATGAGCTAAAAAGCCTTGCAGGCATTTGGGGGGGGGGGGGGGGGCAGAGGGGAGGATGTTAAGATGTATGGTAGACAATGGTAAAGGCAATGTATGATGAAATATTCAATCTCTTAAGAAAAGAGAGAAAATTATGTGCAAATTGAAAAGCTATAAAAGAATGTACTTAGTGTCTCTCATGTTATTATGATTGTCTACATTTTTTTCCCATAGCTCAATCTCATCTTCTTACTCAAATCATGTTTTGTGACAAATTTGACCCATAAATGAGTGTTGATGTGATGCTTGTGTTGAATAACCAAAGCTTATTGTGTGGTCATTGGAACATTATGCACATTGTTATCCTAGTACATGGATTATAAATCCTTGCAATGATCTAGCATACATTGAGTCTTTGAAAATAACACCTAGACACATGATACATATAATTATGTGATTCATTCTCCATCTCATTGTCTCATTGTGTTTTTCTCTTTTGCTCATTATCACTTTTACTACATGGTATCAGAGTCTCACACCAAGCTCTTGATGGCCGAGCATTTTTCATCATTTAGAAGCTTAGAGAAAGCTCTATCTTGATAGGTTTTTATATGTGTTGTAGAGCTCATCTTGTCTAGTCTACATATTGCTTTTTATTTGTTGAGTTTGCATCAAATTATTAAGGGATTTTCTTTATCACAAAAGTTGTCTCACATCAAGAACTTCAAGAACTTTTTCTAGTAACAATAAAGTGTCTACATTGATATGAAGGTGCTTATCATTGAGAAGATTCACAAGTCTTACATTCCAAGGAGGTGATTATCTTGATAAAATGTACTTGCCAAGTATCATGTTTGTCCTTTGTGGCTATGTACATACCAACATTGATGTGAAAGAAGAAGAATATTAATGAGGATACAAGGGTACTTGTTATGCTTGCACTATTGCTGTGCTAGTTGCCATCTAGGATGAACATCCATCAAATCCATTGCCATAGCTACCATCTCTCTTTGGCAACCATTGATGCTATAGTAACTTAATGAGAAGCCAAGCAATGGCCAACAATGAACCAGTCATGAACCTAGCCACATTTGCATCATAGTTTTATTCAAGGATAATCACATTACATCCCCATAGTAGATATTACCGGTTTGTTGATCAAAAGTAATGGCAAAATGTTAGCTAGTCAGCACCTTGTCTTGTCCAATAGTGTTATTGCTTGAGTTACTAGCTCAAAGCATGCCATATATCTGTTTGTTGTGGTAGTTGTAGCACCTACTATTGTGCACCTTTGAGTAAGTACACATTCTCCATGATCAAATTTCCTTCCTAGTCATAGAAGATTCCTCTAGCTCCACCTGAAGTTCGCTCCACACTTTAGTGCCATCAATGTTCCTTCAATTTTAGCCCCACTTCTTCCTACGCTCTAGCACTACCAGCATGGCACCTATCTACCCATCATATTGTTGTATGGCATGTCCATCATTTTGACTATTGAATAAACAACAATAGTTAATACAGAAAGCCAATCTTCTTTTGTCAAGCAGTGCACCTAGTCGTAGATCGACAAGGCTGCTTGCATTCGTGCCACCTAGTAATTGCTCCACTTGGTGACCTTGTCAATGTCATTTTTCAATAAAAAATAGTCGGTTCAATGTGCCAACTTCTCCAACACCTCTATAGATATGTCCACCACCTAAATTGCCTCGCCGAGTTGCTTGCCATGTTTTGAGTGCTACCAAAAGTACTGCTATGTACCTACTTGTGTTTAGCTTGTTGAATTTGTTATATATGATATCAATCATTACACTATCTCAATCTCTACCAATTGTATTGTTGTTTCTCATCTCAGAGCTCTCATTGCCACATGTTTACTCTCTCTTCTTTTGTTAAACTTTGAACGTTTTACCTTATCTAAAGGCTTTCTCTCATTTCATCCTTGCACCTCATCATAATAAATTTCTATCATATTATGCAACACATATGTTCTATCCTTGTATCCTCAATAAGTCCATTGTTCACTCTCATATGTCAACTAATATACTATATAGAAAATTCTTTGCTGGTGGACAATCCCAATTCTCTAGCAGATGAAGGTCCCTCATATCCATCTCTCTCATGACATTTCCATTTTGTGTTCTCATACTCTCAACTCATCCATCCAAGAATGTTCTTGCTCTCTCAGATCATCATCTCAATTGGAATAACAATTGAAAAAGGTATGCCCTTCATACCCTACATCTTGAGGCCTAAGAAGGCATTTTTGGTGGCCTCTCTTTTGGATTGTGTTTTTCAAGATATTTGGATGGTACTTTAGTGGCAAATGGCAAAGCCTTGTCACTCTCTCAAAAAACAATGTGGATACTCCTACCTTCAAGGTCACTTTCTCATTAGGTACATCTCCACTTCTCTTACATCTCTAAGTACTATCCTATTTTTTTACATTTTTACTTCACATCTACTCACTATTTAAACTCCACTTCAATCTCAAGTTAACATCTTGGTCCTTATCTTCCACTCTCTCTCTATGTACTTAATATTCTTATTTTTTTATGATCACGCATATACTCCAATTCAATTCTGTGACACAATCTCTTGATTAAATGTAATTATACACAATCTTTGCTTCCTCCTACACATTTAGGATTCTCACAATGTTTCCAAGTTCACATCAAAATCCTATCTCATTGAGTTTCTCATATCACATCACTACTCAATGTGCAATCCTAAATTTCTACATATAAACTTATCCTACAATCACATTCCATCCACATTATGTTTATTTATCCCCTATCGATACCAATCCAAATCAACATTTCTTTCTATCATATCCTAGCCAACCATTCATATAGTTATATTCCTCCTACAATTATCTTGCTTTAATTGTATACCCAAATCTCAATCATCATTCTACCTTACATGGAAACCTCATCCACAATCACAAGTACTTTCCTCTAATTTTTTCTCAATCTCATAATGAAATGGTCTGCCACTTATTTTACTCAAATCATAATCCAGAAATTGTCTTTCTTAGATTGGCAAACTATCTTGGCCTTCCAGAGGGAAGAAAATAAATGGATAAAGTAAAAGAAACACGAGTGCATTTGCACAAACTACTTTGCATGGATTAAAAAGCATAATAACAGTATGCTGTTATTGAAGATTTTATGTTCAACTCTTGGAGTTCTTTGATAATATGCTTGAAATTTCTTATCAATCACTTGCTATTTTACACTTTTGTACTTACCAATAACCTTTTGAAAGATCAAGTCACAAACACCTTATCAATCTCTCTCTTACTATGGTATCTAGTGACATCATACATAACCCCTCTTTGGTTTTGGATACCCCTCCCAAGAGGTATGTCTACTATGAAGGTCATCAGAGCCCCTACATGCTTTATCTATAAATATGCTATCTCATTCTTATCTCTCATCATTGTTTCATCCCACCACTATCAAGTTCAATTTGTCATATATAATCTATCTACATGATGAGTCCATCTCTTATTGGGTTTGTTATGAATCAAACTATGGTGATTAACTCTTTGTCAAGGTATCCATAAATCAAAGTCAAAAGATCTTTATGATTGACTTACATACCTCAAATCATAAGCAAAGATTGATGTATATCTTTTGCAACAACAAGGACAAGGTCTCATGTTGTACTCATCATTGCAATCTTACTTCTCTTGTAGCTAAGATGATTGATAAAAAATCTTTGTACAACAAAAGAAAATCCTATTTTCTTTTGAGAAGGGAGAAAGAATGTCAAAAGATATTACTATCCTTTTCTAAAGAGGGGGAATTTTAGATATTTAGGAGAACTAGATAACAATATGTAGAGAATTCTTTAGCAAGATAATATATCATATCCATAACTTTCATGTATATATGTATGTGCTTCTAGATATTGTAATAAAAATTGTATGATTTATTCTCCATCTTATTGTCACTTTTTCTTCACTCACTATCACTTTCACTATACCTTGAAGCTAACTAGGTGCTTTGATATAGTTACTCAGGCCTATGTATCCAAACACTAACTTTGGTCTTCTCCAAATCCATTAAGAAATCTCTATCAATATGGAAAATTTATAATGCATTTAGATGTTGATATAAATCCTTTAGTGAGTTTGATGAGAATTATGCCATCCATATTAGAGTTAGTATCAATGGGCTAATTAGGAGATCTCATTTTATAGATGTAGTTTGTTATGCCACCTAGTATAATTAAAATATCATTAGTAATAGTGGTCATACTTGCTTAAAAAATTCTAGTTGGCTATTATCCAAGCTATAAAAAATTAGGAATACTCACATATGATGTGTGCCTTTCCATAATTTGTTTGTGACAAATAACAAAGATTGGAGCATTGTTATCCAAAGATGATATAGCTACTCCCAAGGAGAACAAAGATTGATCATATGTTAAATTATTCCATCACAAGGTATGTGGCACACCTTGAACCAAAGATCCCATGGGAAAATCCATAACACACTAATCCACACCCCATGTAAAATTTGTTATTTCCTTTTTCCTACCATGATCACCATTTTCTAGAAAGAAATTTATTCTCTAATCAAACTCTTTTGTAAAGTGTTTTAGAGAACTTGTTTTCCAAGATGTATACATTTACAAAACCAAACATTGACATTATCTTTTGCTATTGATCATGCTACTATATTAGTCTCATTCTTCAATGCCTCACTACGCTCAAATCATTTGCAACTATCTAAGTCTTTTATTATTGTGTCTATATATGTGGCATGTGCCATTCATGTCTGTTCTAAGTATTTACTCTAACCCTTTGATGCTAATAAACCCTTGTATCAATAACCAAAGCTACATGTTGGATATTTGTTATCATTTCTTTCCTATGCAACATAACCAAAAGTTTGATCTGGCTTGATTGCTTACACTTGGGGACCACAACGTATAAATCTCCATCGGGAGAGCTTAATATTTACCCAATTTTAGAAAGGGCCCATTGAACCCCTTGATCAATCACAAACTCATCATAAACCACTCAAGCAATTGTGTTTAAATTCCACTCTAGGTCAACCAACCTTGTGGTCACCCTAGAAGTAAGAGAATCTTCACAAGCAAAAAGCACTAGATATGCTTGCCATCATGCCTATCTAGTTTTAGAGAAATAGACATTAGTCTTGTCTCCTATCAACTTTTTATTGTGGATCCCATATTCACAGTCATAGCAAAGCACCACAAAATAACATAGGTGTATTGGAAGCAAGGAAGATGATTCAAATTCTTATGCCCATCTATTCAAAAAAATCTATTATTTAGAATACCTAGTTGCATTGATGAAGTTAAGAAAGAAGTAAACTTTGAATGAGTATTGGGTGTCAAAATTGCAATAGAGTTTACCCAATCGAGTAGTTCTTGACCTATAATGTAGTCAAGTAGATGCCCTTATGGTAATTCCACAACAAAACATTGTCACCTCAATTGGGGAAAGTATTTGTGTCTAGGAGCAAGTCAAGAAGAGATTAATAATTATGTTATCAATTTTTGCATCATGTTGTAGTGGAATCCATGAGAAAGGTAGTGGTAGGACCAAAAGTTTTCAACTTCTTCATTCAAGGTCTCATTATTTAAGTTCCCAGCACAACATTGGTCATAGTGGATTTACAAAATAAAACTATAGATAATGTCATCAGCCAAGCCATTAGAATGTCTAAAATTTAATGGATTCATAAAGGATGAGAAAAAAGAAGAAGAATGGCAATGCCATCATTCCAGGGAATCCACTCCAAAGCTGCAATTAAGTCTTTGTAAACAAAATACAACAATCATAGCCATTTTAACCTAGATTAGAGATTCAATCAAATTTGATACCTTACTTTTTTGATACCCCTTCACAATACCAATATTTGCACCTAGAACAACAAAAATTGCCAATCTTGTCCAAACCCATGGTAGAACCATGCCCTAGTCAAATCCATTAGACCAATGAAGGTCCCTCTTGATCCTATTCCAACCACACTTTTTGAGGATACACACCTCAAACATATGGTGGTTGCATGCATTAGTGCATGAGCAAACATCCAAAAATATGCTATTTGTACATATAGGAAATCCATTAGTGACATGAGTGCTCTAAAGGCACCAATTATATTGCCCAAGGGATTGAGAAAGATAAAGGACATATACCCATTGGTGATCTGAGTGCTCTAAAGCGACCGATTACAATGCTTGAGGGATTGAGAAAGGTAAGGGACATATAACCTTTGTTAATATGGTCAAGATCAGTTACTACCTAGTTGGATGACAAAGTAAATTGATGATCATCAAAAGAAAAATGCTCTAATATCTAGCAAGTTTAGGCTAAAGTGTGTAAGTTTATTCCACTTGACATACCTACCTTGTTCTTGAGCCACCAGTTTCTTCAAAGGAATCCAAAGTTGATACACTAGTCCTAGTTCCACAATGAGACATTGCATTGCTCCCTTATCCCAATCACAATCCCCTTGGGCAAACTTTTGGTGTTGGTTAGAGCTTTCCACACCAAGTTATAGTAGTCCTTGCACTTTGCTAGCAGAGGCTTCTTGCATGAACTCAAGATTGATAGAGTTGGGGAGAATCCTACCTCACCACTAGACAACAATATTCCCATCGTCACCATTTAGTACAGAGGTGAACCTACTCTTTGTTTTATTTTCAACATAGGCTCTAGTGTTAATATCATCATAATCTCTACATGTGAGAAAATTGGTCTTCTCTACTAGGATTCAATTATTTTTTTAGTATGGATGGTTCATCAAAGTCAAGAATTCTCAAAGTTGATCATTCTCCTCACTATAAGAATCTTGTTTACAATTTACTTGGCCATCCTTAGCATGTTGGATTCTATTATTGATTTTGAGATCATTCTTGGCTATACCTAGATCCACCAAGGTTGCATCAATAACAACTAGGACAAAAACCATATTACCATTAGGTATGGCCATAGAAAAAAAAAATTGTCTCACATATATGATCTCCACACCTTCCAAGAACCACACATTAATTAATGAAAAATTCACCATGGTTGAAGGTCTAGAGGGAATGAGGAGAAAGATTCCTCATTGCCACCAAGATCTAAATTTCCTTTGTGAAGTTAATGTGTATACCATCAGTTGGATCTAATGAGTTGAGGCCAACCCACCAACCACCATTGAGCTAGTAGCTCTACCACTAGGAGACATTGCATTAGTCAACGTCCATAAAATCTTTAGTCAAGAGTAGGAGTACAAGTGCCAACAATCAAATCTAGAAGTTACTCTAGTAAAAGAGGAGAAGCTATAAATTTTGATAGTGAAGGTAACCCCAAACTAGTCAAAATTAGTGCATTCAAAGTCTATCTAATCAACCTAATAAATCAATTTACTGATATTTTTGCATGGGTTTACTTTGGTGTGAAAGATAGTAAGTTTTGTCAACATTACAACCCCAATACCTAATCAACAACAATACCACTACATGGATATAGATATGTCCAAGATAGTCAAGCAAGAATTAAAGTGACTTCCACAATTACGATTTATCGCTTTAGTATGTAAGAAAAAATATTTACCCTAAAAATAATATTTCTCAAGAAGAAAAGACATCTCCACATCTACATTGATGAACAAAGGATGAATGAAGCCCTAAGCTCCTAACCTCCTTTCCTTTCTTCATTCATCATCCCCTAGACTCCTTTCCTTTCCCTATTCTAATGGCATCCTAGATGAGGTTTGTGGCCATGAAATTTTTTCCTTTTTCGATGGCTTTAGGGGACAACCAAGTTTGAGAGGAAGTGATGGCGGGATATATATATATATATATATATATATATATAGAGAGAGAGAGAGATATATATATATATATATATATATATATATATATATATAAGTTTTTGGTGGATACTCAATTACTTGTATTCTTCATTATCTTCACTTATATGTGATTGTTAATTGGATATTGGCCTTTACTCCCAATAACCTCCCACTTATTAAAGGGTAATGCACCTTTGAGGGAAAGATATAATCTTCATTGAGGAAGAGATGCGTAAATAACCCATAGAGACCTTTGAGATATGCAGGGTGGTATTCCATAAGGATGGATAACTACCATATTAGTAGCATGTACAAATTTCCCCACATGATATAGGGCTAGGATGAATAGCAAATGTTGAGGTAGATGTACCAAGGCCATGTGGGTACCCTCACATACAACAAGGCAGATAGTTCAAATAGCTAGATGCTTAGGTTGAGCCAATGTAGGGAGGATCTAAATGATTATCTTGAATATCAAAGAGATATACTTTGAATCTTGATTTATGTCAAGTGATAGATTATAGAGAGTCTTCATGCTATGCTAATGCTATGACCAAGAATGATAGTCATAAGTGGAAGAAGGCTCTTGTTAGAAATGGATTCTTTAAGAATGCTATATAGAAAGTCAATTCCTTTGCTTAAGGAAAAGTACACATTACCATTAAAATGGGTCTATAAGCTAAAAATGATCTCCATTTCCCTAAGTAGAAGGAAAGATTGGGAGCCAAGGGATTCAAGTAAGAGAAGGGAATAGAATTTGATGAGATATTCTCACTAGTAGTCAAGGTGACCACCCCTTACATTGGTTGCCAAGGGGGGATGTGGAGATTATAAATATAGATATAAAGATAATTTTCTTGCATATAGATTTTTATGAGGATATTTATAGGTTATATCCAAAGGGTCTTGTTTTACAAGCAATGAACAATTGATATGTAAGCTCCTAGGAAATGATATATAAGCTTTTATGAGGTTTGTATTAGGAGTGAGACTAATTACTTCTTATACACATGGAGTGATATGGATGATGGTAGCCTTATGATACTAGTCCTTTATGTGGATAACATACTCAATGCTAGAAATGAAACATGGAGCAAGAGTGAAAGCATAAGTGGAAGAAAGAAAGAAGGTAGAGCTATGGAGGTTCAAAAAGAGAGAAAGATGCTGTGTGGAAACTCCAACAATCACAAAGTGTCATTTTATTCTTTTATTCTATTTTCATATAAAGAATAAGGAATAAAATATCAATTACGAGTGGCCACCACTTCCATTGTACAAGTATATATGCAAGAAGTACAAATAAAATGTAGGTAGCTAGGCACATGTGGCCTTTAACCCCCAACAACCGGAAGGTATAACATTCCACTAGGAGACTTTTAATGAGAAAATTTGTAGGTTTCTTGTTAGTCAAGATCTTAACAAGATCAATGTGCTTGTCCTCAAACACATCTCTGATGAAGTGATAAGGGACCTCAATGTGCTTGGTTTTTGTATGAAAGATGGATCATGTGCCAATTGAATGGCACATGATCCAATTGAATGGCACTCATAGAATCTGAATGTAATGTAGGAGTCATAGTCATACCAAGGGTTTAATACCGGATGGCGTAAACCATAGTGCCTCCTTGCAAGACTCAATGGTGGCTACAATTTACTTAGTCTTAGTAGTAGACAAGGCTATGCATTTCTCCACCCTAGACATCCAAGAAATAACACCTCTAGCAAAGATGAAAACATAGCCATAGGTGGAGTTCCTACTATCTACGTGTCTTACATAATCAGAGTTTGTGTAGCCCATGACTCTAGTATCTTGGCCACCATAACAAATTCATAGATCTACATTTCCCTTAAGGTATCTCATGATACCCTTCACGGCATCCCAATATTACATGTTAGGTATTGCCATATAATGAGGAACAACGCCCATTGCAAATGCTATGTGAGGTCTAGCGCTATCATAGTACACATCAAGCTACCCATCGTAGATGCATATAGGATCTTGGCCATATCGGTCCTCTCATTATGTAATTGGGGACAATTTTTTCAATTAATGTGCAGATGAGAAGGTAATGGTTAGCTACCAATAGGCTTACCACCCTGCATATGGAACTGCTCAAGGAGTTTACAAGTGTACTCCTATGATAGGTAGAGGAGTCCTTAGAGCAACTGCACTAATGCACATACCAACTATGTGAGAGGCATACCCCATATTCTTTATTTCAAAGATTTTCTTGAGCCGAGTCTTCAAAGAATCCAACTCATTGTGAGCATTTCCAACAATAAAAATGTCATCAATATATAGCACTAAAATAATAAGGCTACCATTACGAGCCTCTTCATGTAAAGAAACGAACCCATATCACTATGTAAGTAACCCTATGAATATATAAAGGCATTAAAATTATGATACCATTCCTTAGGAGCTTGCTTAAGTCCATGAAGACTCTTCCTCATCTTGCACACTAGGTGTTTGTTTCCCTTTTCCTCAAAGCTCTTAGGTTGTTATATACCGATATTCTCATGCAAGTCCCTATGAAGAAAAGCCATTTTGACATCCATCTAGTAAAACTCTATATCCATCTATGCAACCAAGGCTAATACCAAGCATAGGGTAGTCATCTTAAGCACATGTCAAGAGAATATCTAATCAAAATCAACTCCCCTCTCTTGCTTAGAACCCTTAGCAACCGATCAGGCCTTATATCTTGTCTTAGGGCAACTGGGGATACTCTTCAACTTGTGTACCCACTTGCATGGAAATTCATGTTTTCCATTGGGCAAAGGAACCAAATCCCATGTACAATTTATTTATAATGAATCATACTCAGATTGCATGGTCCTCTCCTAAGAGTGACTATCACTTATGTGCATAGCTTTCTATAAGTGAGAGGTTCACTAGGATTTATCACTAGCCATGACATAATGCATGGAGGGCTCAAAAAAATCAAAGGATGTGAGGCTCTAGTGGAACATCTCAAGACTGGATGTGGGGCCCTTATGGCTTTTCCTCTCTATCACCCAACATCATGATCTTGCATAATAGGTAGGTCTTGGGCCACTATATCATCAACATCTGCAACAGGCTATCTAATTGGAATTGGCTATACTATAACATGAAGCTTCTCCTAAAAGATTATCTTGCATATCTCAACCACCTGCTCTAGTATTATATGCATTGTTTCCTCATGGAATATGACATGATGGCTACGAATAACCTTTCAAGCCCACAAATATCAAAGGTGATAGCCCATCTAACTTGCATCACCATATCCAAGAAAGATGCATTTGATAGACTTCGGATATAGCTTCTTGCATTTGTCTTTGGGATATATGGCGCAAAACCTCACATCCAAAGACATGTAAGTGTGCATATGAGGGAGATTTACCACACCATATCTCCTATGCAGCTCTTCCACTAGGAGCAATGCATGGGGATTTATTAATCAAGTGAACTATAATAGTAACTACATGAATCCAAAAGTACTATGGCAAGCCTATCTAATTAAGCATACCACATACTTTTTCTTGAATAGTCCTATTCTTGTGCTTTGCAATACCATTTTGGAGTGGGATATATGGGGCAGTCAACTGACTCTTAATGCCCCTCTTATAAAAAAATTTCTCAAATGCTTTTGAGACATATTCACCCACATTGTCAGATCATAGATATTTTACTCTATGCATACACCATTGCAAGAAAGTAGTGCAATGTAGCTAATAGATCTAACTTTTGCTTAATAGGATATGACCAAAGTTGAATGTCTTTGTGACCACAAACCACTTGATTAATAAATCCCCATGCATTGCTCCTGGTGGAAGAGTTGCATAGGAGATATGGTGTGGTAAACCTCCCTCATATGCACACTTACATGTCTTTGGATGTGAGGCTTTGTGCCATATATCCCAAAGAAATGCAAGAAGTTGGATCCGAAGTCTATCAAATGCATCTTTCTTGGCATGGGACCACAAACATTTGAATGAAAAAGAGACAAAGGTTCACACACATACATAGAACCATACTTTGTATGAGAGTCGTGAGTTTGCATGTCATATGAACAATTATCACAAGAGTCTAAACATGAATGAAGAGGTAGAAAATATTGCAAATGAGTGACCACTTTCATTCCTTTAAGGACCATATACCCAAGATGGTGATACCAAAGAGATATATAGGTAAAGTCAATCATGGCCAAAACATGATCAGTAGATCCATATATAAGCAAAGGGTATAGGATACCAACCTTGGCACCTCTGGCAAAAACAAGACTACCATGACTAATCTTCCATGCCAAATCACCAAAATGGATATGGCACCTGTCATTATCCAAGTGTCTAGCGGATGTGAGGTTTTTAGTCAAAGTCAGGACATTGTAATGTACATTCTGAGTCTAGCTCTCAAGGCATGATGTTGTGGTCCATCCTCAAACGGCTATTCTAAGTGATGTCACCTAGCAATCCTTAAAATGACATGGGGTTAATCACTTAGGTTTTCTTGAGTCCATACTACGGTGTAAGTACTTTGGCTAAACCCACTAAGATTGACCTGAAATCCAGGTTCTTGAATCAAATGTGGTCACCTAGAGATTTGTTAGCATCAATCTTTTAGTATCTGCTTTGCACAAGATCACTTGAATTGAATTGGACTTGTGTCATACATAGTCCAAGGAGACCGAGAAACGAGGGGAGTTTAGCACATTGATCCCTTTGCCCCTAAGACATAGTCTTACTTCAATCCCCTAAAACAACATGGAGTGAGGTTCCTATTTGGTTTTTGTTTGGGTCAACATAACCTTGTAATTAGCGTAATTTTAAAAAGAAACTCCTAGCTAATTGGGACCACCTTGCCATAGGATGGATCTGTTGGGGTCATGTCTTTTTACTTTCCCTGATGGCATTCTTAATCACCTAATTATCCACCACAATTATATTTGAATACCTAAGATTCCTTAATTAGCCTTTTATAGCATAGGGCTTGTTCACGTAACTTAGGGCACAATTATATTTGAATACCTAAGATTCCTTAATTAGTCTTTTATAGCATAGGGTTTGTTCACGTAACTTAGGGCACAATACAAAAAAAGCTTAAAAAACCATTAGCAAACAACACCTTTATTACTTTGAAGGTTTCTTATTATAGTTTCCCTTCCATCCATAATACAGAAGTAATATTAACTCAAAGGTTTAGCATTCTCCAAGATTCCACCTTGTCAACTAATATCAAGGCCCCAAAAAAACCATTTTGAGTCATGTCGGGGTTAAGAAAAACCTAGGAGTTAAGGACTTTACTAGTTAGAGGCCCCATGGCACCCATAGTTCCTGCTACTTAACTAGCTCCCTACGAAGAAACCTTTCACAATGGGGCTGGTTTGAGCTTCCTAAAGTGGTGTTTTTAAACCCCTTGGAATAGGGTCCCTACAACTAGCCTTGGGGGAGGTGTAGTGCATCCTTCCTTCCATTAACCTGATTGCGGTTATATTAAGCTAGAATCCTGGCTTATAATCACAATCAATTCTTTCTTGATGCATTGGCATATCATGACATGCATAATCAAAATCTCATTTGCATTTATTCAAAAGTTGATTTACCCTAGAAGGCAATCTTTAAAAAACCTTGGGTTGCTCTTCCCCTTGGATTTTGTTTGGGGTTTCAACAAATTGAATCTAATGTGCTTACCACTATTGGACAAGTTGTTAATCCTTTTAGGATGTTTGCTCAAATTCAAGCTTTGAGACCAGTATTGACTCTCCTAGGATAAATAGACCACTCTTTCATTGTAATAGTTTTAAACTAGTAATGTGCTTGAAATATTCATATTGCATCATACAACTTCCTAAACAAAGGAATAACCCCAGACTACAGATAATTTTAAGGACTTTCACGTAGACATGATGCATACATCATAGTTGACTACAATAGCTCACTACTTGAATATCATATATCACAAGTTTCTTGAGTGAAGAAACATGGGCAAATGACGTTGGATTTTTAGGATTACCACATAGATAGGTAGAATACATCATGATCAACTATAGGAACATACTATCATGAATACCATAGATCACATGTTTCTTGAGTGAAGAAACATGAGCAAGTGACATTAGATTTTCAGGATTACCACATAGATAAGTAGCATACATCATGATCAACTATAGGAACTTACTAACATGAATATCACAAATCACAGGCTTCTTGAGTGAAGAAACATGAGCAAATGACATCAGATTTTTAGGAGACAGAGATAGAGTTTCAAGTTCATCCCTAAACAACTCTACTAGGGTACCATCATGAAGGATTTTTCATTTTGTATGAAAGATATATTCGAAAAGATGCATATTTATTAGGCTATCCATAAGATACAACTTATGAAGAACCTAATCGGTGCACATTTCCTTTTTTTTTTGTGCTTAAGAATTCATGTTGGTTGGCTACTAATTTTGATATGCATATATTAAGATAATATTAGATACCCTCACTAACCCAGCTTGAGTCGCAAGCTAACTATCCTTTCAACGATAGAATAATTAATTTTTGTGACTTATAGTATTTAGGGAAACCTCAATATCTAGGGTGGGAACTAGAATGCTATCTCCACTTGTATTTGTGGCTTTTGCAACTCTCGTGGATCCCACGACTCTTGAGCTTTTCCTCTTTGGGGTCATAATGGGTGCACGGCTTTGATATCTTTGATGATCTTCATGTATTTCCACTTAGATGATAGAAAAATTCTTATTCTTCTCTTTCTCTCTCTTCTCTTCCTATCACTCTCTTTTTTTATCTTCTCTCTCTATCTCTTATATGCTCTCTCTATGTCTCTTATCTCATCTATCTATCTCTTCACTTATCTTTCTCTCTCTTTATTCTCCCAAGGCCAGCATTAGGGCTGTGATCCTCTTTGAAGCATCATATTAGTACTATTATATCTTCCTTTATTTGTCCAAAACATTGCCTTTTATAGGCTAAGGGGGTGGGGAGTACCCCCTCTCTTTCTCTCTCCACATCTACTCCTGGAGCTGCTTAGATGCTAGCCACTAGTCTTCATGGTTGCCAAGACTACCAAAGAGGGAGAGAAGGAAGCTTTGTTAGATGATCATCATTATTGTGATGATGATGATGTGGTCAACATTGAGGGAAGAGGGCTAGCATGACAAATCATATAATGACGGTGGCAGCTCCTGGTAGATACAATGCAAGAGAGAGAGACTCAATTTGAAAATTGAGACATTATATTCTCTTCCCCTTAGGGGAATCAAGATGTCCTCATCTCTAAAGAAACTCAGGGTATTGTTTACATAGTGTGTCTTCATCAATCCAAGTGGCATCCTCTTCAAGATGATCCTTCCATTGGATAAGATATTCCATAAGGGTTCTTCTTCTTAGGATCCTTTCTCTTACATCACGTACTCTATTAGGCTGGAGATCAAGGACTCCTTATCTTGGCATTACAATTTTTTATCACAAAGAACATGATGAGTGTTTGCTACATAATTTTTCAATTAGCTAACATGAAATACATTATGAACTTTCAAGTGTTCAGAGAGTTGAAGCTTGTACGTGTTTGGTCCTAGATACCCAAGAATCTTGTAGGATCCACAATATCTTGGGCTTAGCTTTTGGAATTCACCCAAAGAAATGGAGCTCTTCTTTGGACATACATGATAAAAAACAATGTCTTATTCCTTTAAAATCTGTTCTTATCTCCCTAGATCAATGTATGCCTTTTGTTGATCTTTGGTAGCTTGAATGTCTTGCTTGATAGCTTTGACTTGATCATCCATTTCTTCTAGCATATTCCTAGAAGCATTTACCTTTAGGGTTGAATAAGAGGAGTTAAGTGGTGTAAGGCAATCTTGCCCATAAAATTCTTACAATGGAGTCATTTGGATGGTCTAATGATAAGACACATTGTAGGAAAACTCAACCAAGGGTAGATACTATATCCACTGCTTAGGCTCTCTATAGTAGTAACCTCTTAGTATGTCCTCAATGACTTGATTTACCCATTTTGTTTGACCATCATTTTGGGGGTGATATGCCATAGTGAAATAAAGTTGAGTCTCAATAGTGTCAAACAATCTCCTCTAGAAATGAGAAGTGTTAAAGTGAATCATGTTGACAATTCTCTTGGGTAATCCATGAAGCTTCTTGAAGATCTCTTTAACAAAGAGGCTTGCAATGTCTAAAGCCTTGTTTTTGGTCTTGACGATGATAAGGTGAATAACCTTAGTTATCATATCCACAATCACCATGATTGAAGTGCACCCTCCTTGAATAGGAGGTAACCCAACTACAAAATCCATGCTGATAAATTTCCATTTCATCTAAGGGATGTCAAGTGGTTGGAAGTTGGAAGTTGCATGGCATCTATAGCCACTTAGCTTTCACTTGTTGCCATCTTAGGCACTCAATAACATATTTAAGTAGTTCACCTTTGATTTTCTCCTAATAATAACTTTTCCTGATAGCATTGGGAGTTTTAGCATAGCCAGGGTGTCCTAAGAAAGGGAAGTCCCATTGGATCTTCTTCTTGAGTATTTGACTTGTGGGAATACATAGCTTTGTTCTAAAATAGATAAGTTCTTCATCAGATAGAGACATGTTGATATTAAATCTTGAACTTAGGGTCTATTTCTTTGGCTAGAATTTCCCTTAGCATGTGTTGGTATTTTGAATCCTTGCTTTCCTCTTCCCTAGCTAGCTCAATGATTGGGTTGCTAGGCATTGACACCATAGATGCTAGAGACTATGCCGTAGACAATTCCTCTAGGATAAGGGCATTGAGGAATGCTTTGTTGGCTTAAGGAATCTCCAATGACATTCTTCTTTCCTAATTAGTACTTGATCTCAAAGTCAAATTCCTATAAGATCTCAATCCAGTGATGTTGCCTCATATTAAGGTCCAACTGAGTGAAGATCCATTTGAGGCTTTTGTGGTCAATGGGCTAAAGAAAATTTATTCCCAAGAAGGTAGTGTCTCCACACCTTGAGGGCATAAATCAACTAATAGCTCCACATCATGAGTAGAATAATTCTTCTCATGAGTCTTTAACTTCCTTGAAGAGTAAGCTACATGATGGTCTTCTTGCATAAGCATGCAACCTAGAGTAAGAGAACTCACATTTGTTACAACCTCAAAATCTTTACATAGGTTGGGTAGCTTAAGAATGGGTGTTGTCACCAAGCTACGCTTGAGCTTCTCAAAGTTGGCTTAGTCCACTCAATAGAGAATTGCCTTGGGGGGAATGACTTGCTCCACTAGCACTAGAGGCATGAAGGGTAGGCGAGTATTTCACAATCTAGGGTGGTGCTCTCTTTCACAGTCGATGATGACCTCCTCTTGCTCTTCTTTGTCTCACTCACTCTCTTTCCTTCTTCATGCTCTTCCTCTCTATTCTCATCTTCTCTTCATCTATCCCTTTCTTTCTTCTTCTCTCCTCCTCTTCTATCCTCTTATTTTCTCTTCTTCCTCTTCTCCTCTTCTTCTCTTTTCGTGCTTCCCTTCTCTTCTTCTCCACCTATCCTCTCCTCCTCTTCTCTCTCTTTTGATTTATTTTAAATGGTGGGTCAAGCAAAAGCCTTTAGCCTAAGCCAAGGCTAAGACTTTATAGCCTTTTGCTAAGGCTATTAGCTTTAGCCTATTAGCTAACTCCTCTCCCTATCCTACCATTGTGGATCTCTCCTTCCCTCTTGTTGATGCAATCGAGGAAGTTTGTAAATCGTATACTTGTGGGGTACATAGTGGCATTGGATCTAACAAGTGGCAATGATGATGACATTGATAAATACAATGTCAATGTGCATTAGAGGAGGTTGGTGGTGTTTGTTGCTGACATTGATTGGTAGATTAGTTTGTTTTATTTTTCTTTTTAATAATAAGAATTTCCTTAAGGTCGTAAATCTTAAGAGTATGCCCTCCTTCATAGGTGGGTCTTCCCAAAAGACCTGTGGTGCTACATCCTTTTTCCCTTAGAGAGATTAAGATATTCTCACCTAGAAGTTAGGGGATAAGTTGGATTGTAAGACTTTTGGGATAGGACTCCTCATGCTTTTGTGATGTGACACTAGAAGTCCAAGATTTTTAAGGACAATGTAGAATAGTCATTATAAATTAGCTCTTATTTCAAGTGTAGGGTTTATTACATTTGAGAAAGATCTTTCTAGGATTTTCATTGGCCCCTAGTCTTTTATTATGAAAGAAACTTGGAATGTTGTTTACATAGGGGATCCTTGTCCATCCAAATGGCATCGTCATCTCAAGATAGTCTTTCCATTGGATGATATATTCCCTAATGACCCTGCTTCTAAGGATGCATTCCTTTACATCAAGTATATTGTTAGATTCAAGATCAAGGACTCCTTGGCTTGCCATTACAACTTGTTGATCATCACATGATCAGGATTGGATACATAACCTTTTGGAAGGCTAACATAAAATAAATCATGAACTTTCAAGTGTTTAGGAAGTTGTAGCTTATAAGTATTGAGTCCTAGACACTTGATAATTTTGAATGGTCCACAATATCTTGGTCTTAGCTTTTTGAATTGTCCCAAGGATAAAGAACTCTTCTTAAGACAAACATGAATAAAAACCATGCCTTCTTCCTTGAAGATCCATTCATGTCTTCCTAGATCAGCATATGCTTTTTGTCAATCCTTGGCAACATGGATATATTGTCTGATAGCCTTAACTTGTTCATTCATCTCTTCCAATATCTTCTTGGAAGTTTCTACTGTTCAAAGAGGAGAGAGAGACAGGGAAAAAAACCATATCCATGAGCCTTCAGGCTTTGAAGCTCATTCCTTCATGTTCCACACACTAAACTGAAAAGCACACACTATAAGATAAAGTGACCTAGTGTAAATGTAGACTAGACAGACTAACTCTAGTCAGGTCACTAACTAACTACTAACTCGACTTATTTAATGTAGTCACATGTAGACAGCTGTACACACTAGCTGTCATAGATGTCAGTCATAGATGAAGACACACTGACGGTGAGCTTGATTTCTAACACTCCCCCTCAAGCTCAAAAACAAAACTCAAATCATATGCATCACTCCAAGTAGCTGTCTAAAGTGAATGAACTTATCTTTACCAAGTGATTTGGTAAAGATGTCTGCTACCTGGTCTTCAGTCTTCACATGCTCCAAGTCAATCTGATATGCTAAAACCATTTCCCTGATGAAATGGTAGTGAACCTCAATGTGTTTTGATCTTGCATGATAAACAGGATTTCTTGCTAACATAACACTGCTCAAATTATCACAGTACAGCTTAACTTTACTGTCCAAGTGTACTCCCAAGTCATTCAGCAACTTCTGTAACCACTTAGCTTCACAGGCCACTAAGGCCGCACCACGATACTTTGCTTCCGTACTAGATAATGCAACTATAGGCTCTTTCTTACTCTGCCAACTAATCATGCTACTACCCAATCCAAATGCATAGCCGCTGGTTGACCTCCTGTCATACGTGCAACTAGCCCAGTCAGCATCAGTGTACCCATCAAGTCAAGGGATTTCCCATATGCATAAAACAGCCCATGATTTGTGGTACTCTTTACATATCTCAGAATTCTTCTGACTGCATCCAAGTGTGGTTTGCGAGGCTTCTGCATGAACTGACTGATCAGCCCCACAACATAACTCAAGTTAGGTCTAGTGATCGTGAGATAGATCAAGCTGCCTACCATCTGTCTGTACATAGTAACATTCTCAATCTCTGTCCCAACATCAATCTGCAGCTTGACATTCTGCTCCAAAGGCATATCCATAGGCTTGCAATCAGCCATACCATATTTCTGTAACATGTCATGAGCATACTGCTTTTGTAGTAGCCATATGCCTTGAGGTGTAGAGACAACCTCAATCCCCAAAAAATATTTCAGCTCTCCAAGATCCTTGACCTTAAACTCAACCTGTAAACATGTCTTTATTTTTGCAATCCCATTTTCATCATCTCCTGTAATGATTAAGTCATCAACATAGACAACTAGGAAAACATAGCCACTATCTGTCTTCTTCACAAACAAACTATGATCAGCATCTCCAATTGAAAACCATGTTGCTGTAAATAACTGCTGATGTGAGCATTCCATGCTCTGGGTGCTTGTTTCAGCCCATATAATGCCTTTTTCAGCCGACATACATGTGCTGGAAATTCTGGATGTACATAGCCTTCAGGCTGTTCCATGTAAACCTCTTCCTGTAATTCTCCATTGAGAAATGCATTCTTTACATCCATCTGGCATAGTTTCCAGCCTCTAGTTGCTGCCAAAGCAATCACAGCTCTAACTGTTGCCATCTTTGCTATAGGGCTGAAAGTCTCCTCATAATCAAGACCATACTGCTGCGCATACCCTTTTGCAACTAGCCTGGCCTTATATCTTTCCAATGATCCATTTGATTTACATTTTACCTTATACACCCACTTGCATCCAATAGGTGTTTTGCCCTCAGGCAACTGTACCAAATCCCATGTACCATTTTCAGCCAAAGCTGAATATTCCTCATCCATAGCAGCACGCCAATTCTCATATGCAAAACTGCCTCATCAAACTTACTTGGTTCTCTAAAACCTGTTACTTTCATCATATAAGCATAATGATGGGCTAAATATCCAGTGTAAGTATACCTGTCAACAGGTTGTCTGACCCTCTCTGATCTCCTGAGCTGTGGCTCACTGTGAGCTTGCCTCTCATGAGGCACATAACGACTCTGCCTAGCACCTGGCGTCATAACAGACGGAATCCCCAATTCATATCTAAGTTGTCACTGCTAGATGAATCATAACCTTCAGTGAGTGGACCTGTTACATCTTCAAAAACCTTTTCTTTTCCCTTATCTGTTCTCCCCCTCACTGACATATCCATGTCAGTGGATGCACTAGTGCAACTCCGTAATCGTCCTGTCCAAGGACTCACTGTAGATGATACATCACCTCTCTGACTACTCATGGAAGTACTCTCTGTAGGAGTATTTTCAGCATGACTCATACTGGGTGAGCCATCAGTAGGCACTACCACAGGATTCCCATACCAGGATGCTAACTCATCAAATACCACATCTCTGCTTATGAGTGTCTCATGCGTAGAAGGTACATAACACTTATAAGCTTTCCGTTCCTATGCATATCCTATAAACACACTTTTCACTGCCTTAGGATCCAATTTCTTCCTCTTCTCATCTGGTATATGCACATATGCAATGCTGCCAAATACCTTCAAGTGTGAAATGTCAGGTTTATGACCATACAACCGTTCATACGGAGTGACATCATGAATCCTTGCTGTAGGGGTTTGATTTAGCACATAGACAGCAGTCACCACTGCTTCAGCCCAATAACCATTTGGCAGACATTTTTCATTCAGCATAGCTCTAGCTGACTCCATCAAAACCCTGTTTTTCCTCTCTGCAACAATGTTTTGCTGCGGTGTGTAACTGCATGTGAGCTATCTTCTTATCCCATGTTTAGCTAGATACATGTCAAAGTAGTTTGAGACATATTCACCTCCTCCATCTGATCTCAAGCATGATATGTAATAGCCCAATTCATTTTCAGCATGTTTCTTGAAGTCTTTGAATGCATCAAACACATCATCCTTATGCTTCAAAATATAAAGCCAAGTGTACCTGCTGAAATCATCAAAAAATGAGACATAATACCGTGCACCGCCAAAAGAAGCATTATGTGAAGGACCCCAGACATTAGAGTGCACCAACTGTAAAGGCCTAGTGCTGTTTTTTACATGTCTCATGAAAGGAAACCATGCCTGCTTCCCAAACTGACATGCAGGGCATACATGACCAAAATCATTATACTTGAATTTAGGTAATCCAAGTACTACTTCTTTCTGTTGCATAGATTTCAGCTTTTGTACATTGACATGTCCAATCTGCTTGTGCCAAATCTCTACATCTCGAATGGCACTCTTATCATGAGCAAACATGGCTGCTTTGAGTCCCGAAATGGTCGCATCCAATGTAAACATCCTGCCATCCCTTTTGCCCTTGGCAATTAACTTGCAACCATTTCCATACTCCTCAATGAAACACCCATCTTTGTTGAACCTCACTTGCAAATTCTGTTCTGCCATTTGACCCACAGACAACAGATTCTTTGTTATGGTCGGTACATGCAATACATCATGCAGGCCTTTCTTCTTGCCATCAGGCATCATAAGAGGAACAATCCCTTTATGCTTTATGTCATGTTGGGTGTCATCCCCAGTACATACATGAGCATGTGTACCTGCAACCATCTCATCAAACCACTCTCCATGCAGGGTCATGTGGTTTAACGCTCCAGAGTCAATGTACCATTTGTCATCTCTATCATGTATCGATGCATTTTTAGATACATGGTGCATGGCAAAGAGTCTACAACTGGCTCATCATGAGCACCATTGGAAGATGCATAGTGCCCATGCTGTCTGCCCTTTGCCTTCATATCTCCCTGCTTTTTGTAACAATCCTTTGCAATATGTCCATACCGGCCATAATAATGGCAATCCTTGTCTCTGTTGGACTGATCAGATAACTGCCATGAACCAAATCCACCACCTCTACCTCAGGGTGATCTCCCCTGCCTCTAAACCCACCAGATCCACGCTGGCCTTGTGTATTTGCACCATGCCAATTACTCTGCTGCTGTTGCTGTCCATAAGCATTATGAGTGTCACCACGACCTCAAAATGAACCATGACCTCTAGATCCTCTGCCACGTTGGCTAGAGTATAACACAGTGTCTCTACTCTGAGATGCACTGGAACCTGTATTCAAACCAAGTTTGACTTCCTCATGCAGCAACAAGGCAACTAGCTCTTCCCAGCTAGGGGGGTCTTCTCTGACAGAAATGGAAGTGTCAAAAGCTTTGTACTCTTTGCCTAAGCCATTCAAACCAAGAGCAATCATATCATCTTCTGATACACTTGAGCCAATAGTAGCAAGTTGATTAGCTATGGTCTTAATCTCCGTGGTATACGCCTGGATGCTCTTGCCATTCCTAGACATGTTGTTGAACTGCTGTTTCAATTGGATCTTCCTTGCATGTGTCATGGTTCCATAATTTTTCATCAGTATGTCCCAAGCATCCTTCGGAGTCTCACATCTAGTGATTTGAATTACCATAGCATCAGACATACATAAAGAAAACCAATGCAGCACCTTGCATGCTCTTTCATTCCATAGCCTGTAGGCTCTTTTCTATTCATTTGTTGGATTCTGTGCAGGCAACTCAGGAACAACTTCATCTCCTGTACATAGATCCCAATAACCTTTACCAACCAAAAAGTTTTTCATTCTGAATTTCCATAATGAAAAGTTCTTATTATCCAACTTCTCTCCAACTATCTGAGTGATATTGTCAGTCCCATGTGCATTAGCCATGATGCAATAGACTGTCTATCAAGTGTTTGACTCCCTGCAGACCAATAACTATGATTGACTAAGTTTAATCTGTAACAGTTTATGACAATTTTCTGCACTAAATTGCAGAAAAAAACTAGGGTATTTCAGCCCACTGACACCCCAAAACAACCCACAAACAAGTGGTCTCAATTGTGGATATAGCTGTCAATACATAAGCTACGTGTTTGCTTCAGCTTAAGCTTCTGTAACCTCACTGCCAGGGTACATACATGTAGTCTGAAAACTGTAAACTGTGAGTAACCAGCATCAATTTCAAATCCAAAACTGAGTGGTAATCATGTCATACATGCTCCAAAATCTCCCAGGTAGCTGCTAGTACATTTGGCAGTCAAGACATGAGTATAGAGGCACAGAACAGTGCATAACCAGCACATACAAGTGTCAACAAAGATGCTCGCTTAACCTCAAAGGTTTGATTCGCGATTCCTGCACCAACATCTGCCAAATCTAGCTCTTCCAATAAGAGTAATTCGTACCATCAAGCTTAGTGATGTTGAAAATAGCATGATCAGTGGGACGAACTCGTCATAATGCAGGCTGGAAGACTGTAGACAGCTCAAAACTGCTTGTTGTTTACTGCAGAAAATGACCAAAAAATCACCAAAATCGAGAAAAACTGGAGAAGAAAGTGGAACCAAAGCTGCTGCCCACCAAGTACTAGTGAAAGTACATCATTTTAGAGTGTTTCAGCATGAAAAATCCATGTCAGTCCATACATATATGCTTGCTATAATAAATTTCAGATTTCAGTAAAAGAGAGCTAACAGTGCCAAAATCGGATCCCAAGGCAATCAGATACTGCCAAGACCAAGGCCAGTATCACGCGGGCATAGCATAAGTATATGACGGTCGATAAGCATGAATCCAACACCCAATTATGTCATACAAACATCTGCCAGTGAGTAGGCACACCCCCAGGCAACAGGGAAAAGTGTTCCTGCCACTACCAAAACTTGACACAAGTAGGTGTCAGTTCACAAAGATACGGATCCAAAACTGAGACTTAGCTGATAAGCATACAGTGAACCAAGACATATGATGTATCATCCCAAAAGGTAAGAAGTCCCAAAGTCTCAAGTGTCTGTACTGCTCAATAGCATGTAACGGCTCAATGCATAAAAGTACCACCTACTCAATGTCTGATAAGCATTCAAAAATGCTCCCACTGGCACAAAAGCTGTATGTACGAGCTCAAGAGCTCAATCCAAGGCAAGACACAGTGCCAATGACATAAGTCCAAGACAATACATCAATAGTACATCTCGAACATGTAGGCGGTAGAGTATCCGTATGTAGCATCCATAAGCATGTAAGACATCAAGTACATCCCAAGATACAACTCTAGAAAGCCAATAAATAGCTCAAGTAAGCTCCAAGAATCCAAGGTCAAGCCAAGACTGAGCTCCAGTAGCAATAGGCTCCAAACAATGTAACTAGCATGTAGTAATGGCATAGGCTAAGCATGTCAAGACCGGTCAAACATAAGCAACATACATGCCATAAGTACATCCAAGACGGAGCATCCAAATGCTTTGCAAAGAAAGCTTAAGCTCAACCAATGATCCCGAATCAAAACCAAGCTCTATGTCGAGCCCCAAGTATCAATACATCACCGTATATGTCCGAAACATAGCCCGAAAAGCATAGGTATAAGTATACATGAGTAAAATGACTTCAGCCCAACTGTGTACATCAGTGATTTACTGTTCAAAATTGAGAATTTCAGCACCAAAATCAGCTCCAAATGGTTGACAAACAATAGGCATACATTCCCCTAACATCCAGGCATCAAACGGGACCAACCGAGCATCAAATGACAATGCCAAACAAGCTGTAGCATCAAATGTCAATGTAACACTATCATAAGCTACCTGTGGACTATTATGACAGTCCCAAAATAGTGTTAAATCAGTCCAAATGCTATGCCAACACATCATCCATCAAAACCAAGCATCAAAGCATATTCATATGCCCGAAACAGAGCCTTTCCAAGTGCCAATGGAGGGGGAGAGCTGCTGTTGTGACTGTCAATGCTGAAGACACATATGGGAGGGCTGTGTGATTTCGCCAACTGTAAATGCTGGTCCCAGGGCTGCAAAAAATGGTGGCCAAGCTTTGAGGGGGTCCGGTTAAAGCCAAGGAAGGCCTCAAACAAGCTCCAGCAAGTCTTGTTCAAAGGCAAGTGAGATATGAAGCAAGGGAGCTTCAATGGTGGCTGCCCCAATGTTGTTTATAGCCTATGAGACCTGAGAACTGAAGTAAACCTTGAAGAAAATGATCAAATACCTCTGATGTAATGCCTTGAAGGTGCCCAACAATACCGGGAAGGTGCTCGGAAGCTAGGGAGTGACGGGAGCTCGAAGGAGTCGGATATAGCTGCCGGGAAGGAGACCCAATGCAAGTAGGGAGTTGATGGGATGCTGAGAATGCCACAAACCAAGCTCAAGAGTCGAAAAGCAAAGCTCTGATACCAGTTGAAAGGGAGTGACGGATTGAAGGTTGCACTTGAGAGCTATGGCCAGAGAGCAAGAGCAAGAAAGGGAGAGACTAGAAATGGGAACTCCAACAGTCACAATGTGTGATCGGGCCTTCCTTTATTCAAACTGTCACTAAAAGAATAAAGAATAAAGTGACGGTGACAGGTGCCCACCACCTATAGTGTGCAGTGGCAGTGACTGTCAGTGTAGTAATACACGGGCGGCTAGGTAGAGGCGCCTTTACCCCCAGTATGCAGTGGCGGTGACTGTCAGTGTAGTAATACACGGGCGGCTAGGCAGAGGCACCTTTACCCCCAACATCCTCTTCTCTTCATCTACCCCTTCCTTTCTTCCTCTCCTCTCCTCCCCTACCCTCTTATTTTTTTTTCTTCCTCTTCTCCTCTCCTCTTCTTTTCCTTCTTCTCTTTTGTGTTTCTCCACCTCTTCATGGTAGGTTAAGGAAAAGACTTTAGCCTAAGCTAAGGCTAAATCTTTTATCGCCTTTGGCTAAAGCTATTAGCCTTAGCCTATCGGCTTACTCCTCTCCTTGTCCTACCGCCATGGAGCTCTCCTTCCCTCCCATTGATGCACCTAAGGTAGTTTGTTAATCGCACACTTGTGGGGTACATAGTGGCTTTAGAGCCAACAAGTGCCGATGATGATGATATTGATCAGTACAATGGCAATGTGCATGAGAGGAGGTTGGTGGCATTTTTTTCTGACATCGATGCATTGATCAGTTCATTTCATTTCCCTTTTTCATAAATGAAAATTTCCTTAAGGTTATAGACCCTAAGAGCATGCCCTCCCTCACATGCAGGTCTTCCCAAAAGGTGAAGGGCATTGCAATGAGCTCTAACTAGGTGAGCTACACTCCTGACCTCAATCATTGTTTTGAACTTGGTTTGAACAAAATTTGTCTTTTAGTTAGTTTCAGAAGCCCTCGTGCATTTATATACATTATTGTTATTGAAAGTTGTCGTGATAAAAGTGCATACATAGATTCGTGCATGTATGGTATTGCTCTTTGTAGGCAAATTTTTGGTTTGCCTAGTTTTGCAAAGGATTTGAATTGATATTTTAAGTGGGTAATTTCTATATTATGATCTCCTTTAATTTTCAACATTTGGATGCTTACATAAGCGTCCTCATAGATGCGTCTAAAATAGACCCATTAGACCCTTGAATTTTCCAAAAGGGTCTTGCGCAATCTTTCTACGAAGCTTTTGTTACTCAATATAAATGTTTTGTGAATTGGAAGTTTCCATCAACCCCACAATGAAATTTGAATCAATAGGGTGAATCACTAGTAGGTTGATTTGTATAGTTGAGTTCTATAATGGACCATCCCTAATTCTTTTTTCAAATGAGCTATCTTACCTATTATAATGCAAGAATGTGACATGACAAGATTCTGATAGTGTTTAGGAAGGGTTTTTAGAGAGCAATAACCAATGATTCCTTTTTCAAATGAGGATAATGATAGAAGATGCTAGCTTACATATTAGAATGCAAGAATGTGACTTGGTAGGATTTTGATAGTGTTCGAGCAAGGGGCTTTTTAGAGAAATAATAGTTTCAAGGGGGTGATCTAATTCTATGATCTAGTTTGTATTAAGTTTTTCAATCACAATGTATCATTCATCTTTCTCTTTGTGTGATAGGTAATGTGCAAGTTGGCATTGGATTTGGTGTGAGAATGGTGCAATAGTCTCCATTTTCTTCCTTTCATTTTTATAGCAAAGATTATTGACCTTCTTTCCTCTAACATTACCAATGTGATGCTCTTAATTTGCATTACTACAAATGCTACATGAAAAGGGACCATTGACAATTGGACCAAGCTAGTGCTCCTAGCTTATGGATGATGTGCTAGAACTAGACAATTGAAACACAAAAAAGTTGCAATTTTGTATCATTTCATCGATGAAGGAACTCAAATATATATGATGACATGAGTATGCAAGCTCAGATTGCAACTTGATTGAGTTATGATGTTTTTAAATCCTATTGGCCTTCTTTATTATAGTACATAAACATCTTGTCCATGCGCAAAATTCCAATGACAAGCTACACAATGTTTTATACCCCATTATTCATGTTGACATGTATGCCATCTTGGTCCATGGCTTTGTGACTTTATTGGAGTGTATAATATAACATCTTTCACCTCATGTTTGTTGTCACTTTATGGTCTCTTTCCAAACCACCAAACAATAAGTCAATTCCTTGGTTTGCCATGTAGGTATGGAAAAACACTTCGTATCATATAGCTAATTATATTTGTAATCAACAAGCCCAAAATCATTCCTTTTTGTACTGTATAGCTTGAGTTCTTGAATTTATACACATTAATTAGCTATGTAGCAAATAATATGCATAATGTGAGACATAATGTTAGTGTTTGGGTGCTTGACATAACCATCCATAAATTGAATCATTGGAACTTTTTGAAGCCACTTGTTTGCATTTGGCCTTTTGATATGCTGAAATGCACTATGATTTAAACAAAAAATTTGACATTTAAGAGTGTCAATGCATATCTTATAAACAACATTAATGTTTTCATAATGACAATGATAGGTAGCTTGGCTTGCTTATATTTAAGGAAAATTTGCACAAACTAGCTAGAGGCCCTCTCAGGTCACCTTCAAGGATAATCTATTGTATATAATTTCTTCACAAGATTCTCTTAATTTAGGATCTTCTCCAGCAAATATCTAAACAAGCTCATTGATGCATATTAAAGTTTAGACTCCACACTCAAGAAACCTAAAGCCAAAAAAAGAACATATATAAAGAGAATTTGTGCAATTGATTGATTTTCTACTATTTCATTTTCCAAAACATTTCACAGAAGAAAGGAATATTCATTTATCTAGGTAATGAGTGACACTCCTTTGTCTTTATATCTTGGATAGGTTGCTTACATGGCTCCACATACTTGTAGTTGGGTATGGATGCCATGTTCATTACGTGCTTGGAGCATTTGCACAAAAATATATGATAGTTTACTCTTTCCGTATCAATTTTGGTTTATGTAGAATTGGACTTCTACATGACTTGTGTAATGAATGAGAAAAGTTTTCTTTTTTAGATTTCATCATCCTCTTCTCACAGACCTAGAGGCATTGGTGAGTGTATTGGATGTTAGGAACCTACGAATGCCAAGTTCTCATCATACTTTGGAAAGAAAGATGATCCTCAATGTGAATTTCAATCATTTGAGTGTGAATTTACATAAAGATAAGATTCAATATCTTCGAGACTACTAAACTAGATACATTGTTTTACTTGGGGGCAAGTTCCATACATAGAGGTTTTGATGTTTGTTGGTTTGCTTTTGCTCTTAGTGTCATCATGTTATCCTTTTCCCTAAAAGACATGTGAACATAATTATAATTTCAATGATGTTTATGATCCTCAAGGTTGAGCATGGTAGTCATATTGAGATACCATGTCAAAAGAGTGGCCACCTTGCAACAAGGATACAACATGCTCACCATGTTGTGGATACTTGGCATCTTTAGGCTAGAAACTAATTTACCAATTTAGAGAGAAATTGAATGTGGCTCAAAAGAACTATGAGAAGCCTCAATACACTTAAGAAAGGTCCTTATGAGACTTGCTCCAAGATTTTGAGCGTAATATGTTAGAGGAGTAAAAGAAATAAATTATCTTCAAAATTAGCTAACAAATGCATTGAGCCACCATTGAATGAAACATCGTCACCTTCTCTTGATTCTACCACCATTGCAATTAAAATGCAGAAATGTATGATTAGTATGACTCTTTGAAATTATCACTACATTGGCAGCCTTTGATTGTATTAACAAACTCCATGCCACCAATTGTACCACTTATAAATAATAAGGCAAGTTAGGAAAATTAATAATAACCAAGGAAAGATCCAATGAAGGAAAACTAATTAAAATCTAGAATTGAAAAAAGGGACTTAGAAGTTATGAAGGGGAATTAGGAGAAATCCAAGAAGGGGATAAAAGTAAGTTGGAAAGAATTGTCGCTAAGTTAGGATCTTACGCTGATTGCCTCCTTATTTTTGTAGAAATATTGCTTGGGAAAGAATTGTTTGTGCTTGCAATGGTGCATACAAGTTTACTTAATGTACTTGGGAAGTGAAGTTTGATTGAATTGAATCAAAACCCTAAAATACTAAGCTTAAAGAATTTGTTTTCCAAAGGATATTTTTCATTGTTTGTGCATTTTGACTTAAATTATGTGAACAAACACTATGATGACTAAACAAATTGATTTAGGAAGCTAATTTTATGTGTATAACATATATGTGTTAAGATAATTAGATTTAAGATGCAACTAAATTTAAGGTGTGACTAAATACATGATTGTCTAGTATAGATCCCAATCAAATACCATTTTGGGAAAATGGAGTCAAGACTATGCCCTATGGGTAGAGGGGTCAATGCGTATTTCTCCCCCTTTTTTTTCACTCACTATAAGCTAAGTGTAATTGTTTTAGGTTGAATTGACTTGGGAATGAAGTCGACATTAGTTAAATCCAAACCTGAGACCTTAGTTTAAGATTTAAGATGTAATTAAATACATGATTTGTTGGGATCTACCCATTTGTAAGTAGGACGGATGTATTTAGTTACATCTTAAATATATGTGCACTAGATTTAAGATGTAACTAAATACATGATTGTCTAGTATAGATCCCAATTAAATAACATTTTGGGAAAATGGAGTCAAGACTATACCCTATATGGGTAGACGGGTCAATGCGTATTTCTCCCCTCTTTTTTTTCACTCACTATAAGCTAAGTGTGACTGTTTTAGGTTGAATTGACTTGGGAATGAAGTCGACATTAGTTAAATCCAAACATGAGACCTTAGTTTACTAGGAACTTGAAATTCAAGTAGATTCTTGTGGGAATGGCTAAGTTGCAAAGTGGATTTGAGAGAGTCTAGGCAACAAACATCGTGTTATTTGAAAGAGTATTGAGTGATGTCGCCTAGAGAATCATCTTGATGGACCACTAAATCATGATGTTGATGTTGTCTCAGAGTGGGCATGCCACATTTCATATTAGAGCAAACATTTGAATTAATACATCAAAATATTTATTTGCAACTTTATTTAAAGAGCCGTTTGGTGCAAAAATGATTCATCTCTATTAATTGATCGAATCTCTTTTAGAATAATGAGGATTGATAAAAATTATTGGTATTCTAAGCTCATTCTAAGCAAAGTTTACCTTCACAATGCATTCCCTTGATTTTGACAGGCGGGATTACTTCATAAGAATCTTGGAGCATATGTATAATTGTTTGCTACTATATTAAGAGCATCAAAGGATAGATGTAAAGTCTTCTGCTTTATCAATGCTAATCAACTTGCCTATCTTCAAAAAAACCTTAATAGAATCAAGCGGATGAAAAACCTTAAGCTGGTCAAGCTATTCATCTTTGAAGAATCGTGCCTAAATCCCATCCTTAACATAGGTGAAGAATGGATTTGCCAGAACTGTTATCTTTATGATCAAGTGCTCTTCATTCTCCCAGCCAAGCATGTTGCCATTTTAGGGCACTTGCACCACAACAATTATTGTAAAGATGGTCTTCCAAATACCTCCCAAAAATACAAAGTCCTAAATATATTCGATGAGCCTCCAACCTAGAAAATTATTGATGTATCTAAAATTTACAATTAAAATTGTCGTAATCCAAAAATCTTTCTAGTTTGATCCCCATTATTTACTTGACGTAACAAAGAAAATATGGATATCCCTATTGCGAGCCTTGAATAATAAAAGAGTCTCAAACTCTTGCAAAATTGTGTACTTTGTACTAGACTTATGTTGTAAATTTAAAATTTGTGGAATCAATAATTGGAAATCTTAGAGAGAGACAAAAGTTGTGGGCATACAAAACATGCATCTAATCTTGCAAATGTTAACAAAACCAAGGTATTACGCCTTCCATGCCTATACTTACCCCGGCTAAAGTGCAAGAGAAGAAATTCATTCTCAAGTAAATTAATTCACTTTGATGGGGCAAAGGAAAGGATGTCAAGTTTGAAGGTGAAATTCAGATGGAATCTATGGAAGATTTCTTCACTGCCGTGCAGTAGGCACTACTCCTCCTAATCAAGCAATGATATCTAAGCTAAAGTTGATGGGTGAAGCTTGACTTTGGTGGAAGGAATGGTGCAAGGACCAAGGGGTTGTAGAAGTAACCATTACTTGGAAAAAGATGAAGGAAGATGTACGTGGGTGATACCTCCCACCAACATACTACACACTAAGAATAAATGAATTCTTTAGTTTGAAGGAATCTAAATTGAGCTTGGAAGCCTACTATCCTAGTTTATATCCCTTTTGAAATATGCCTTGTCCATTGATGTCACCCATTAGGTAGGTGTCCAAGTTTTTCCTATTGAGATGACAAGCTCAACACATGTGGACATTGATGATGGACCGCCAGGTTAGATGGGTCCACATGTCTACACTTAGCACGTCGGTGGTCATTATGACTCTCACATGGCCACTGACTCATTACTTATTATATTCAGCTTGTTACACCTATTTACAGCTGGCATAGTTATAGCGCCAGTCGACTAGTGTAGTCGGTTATGCATTGTTTGACTTAGTAGGCCACTTTCCTTTATGTTGCATCTATCTATACTTTGTGTACATTGTAAAAGTGTGTGGAAGAAGAAGAAGAAATCAGCAAGAAAACGTTTTGGCCTCCATCTCTCTTCACATCTCTTGAGTGAGCTTCTCCTTGTGTATTTTGTGTGTGTTCGGCGCAGCATCTTGAGCAACTCCCCCCACCACGCGATTCTTGACATGGTATCAGAGCCGCACCACTGAGAGAGGCTGATTTTGAAGGTTGAAGCAAAGGAGAAGAAGCAAGGTTCGAGCAAGCAAGCCACGGGTAAGAAGCTCTCCCATCCTTCCACTCTTTCTCTTGGATAGTGCCTGTGGAGGCACCGGAAGCAGGGCATAGCAAAAATCTCAGATTGCAGTGAGATTTGGTGTGTGTGAAGAGCGCTGTGTATTCTACAGATAAGCCCTTTAGGACTTGCCTGCAATTATTTTGGGCATTTGAGACCGTTTATGGATTGAAACAGGCACCTAGAGCACGGAATTCTTGGATCAGCAGTTATTTACAACAACATGGATTTAGATCGGGTGATGCAGATCACAGTCTGTTCACAAAGAAGACAGATCATGGATATGTGTTTCTAGTGGTTTATGTAGATAATCTTATCATCATTGGAGATGATGAAGAGGGCATAGATCTATGGGATTTTCATCAATGGAGATCTTGACAAGGTCAACAGACCTATCCTCCATGACCCCACATATGAAGTGATACCTAACCTCAATGTGTTTTGTCTTCACATGGAAGACCAGATTCTTGGCTAGTTGAATAGCGCTCATAGAATCAGATGAGTGATGATTCATGCCACCCAATTTCACATGTTAGAAAAGTTCCCTTGTCCTTGCATGATGGTAACACAAAGAATCTTTCAGATGTATTACATGTGCCATCTATTACAAAGAACTTGGTGTCAGTCGGTCAGATGGTAGAGCAAGGGCTGCAAGTCAGATTTAATGCAAAGGGCTGCTTTGTAGAAGATTTCAATGACAAGTGCAGGTTGGTAGCAAAGGGAAGTAGAGTTGGACGTATGTTTACTCTAGATGCTGGAATTCCTACTGTGAATGCTGCTATGTATGCCAAGGAAAAGGTGTTGTTGCAGATATTGAAATTTGGCACAAACGCATTGGACATGCAAATGTACAAAGGCTGAAATTAATGCAGTCCAAAGGGTTGGTTACAGGTTTGCCTATATTTAAAGTTGCAGAATTTCATAAGGTATGCGAAGCATGTCAGTTTGGTAAGCAGGCAAAAAAACCCTTTTCACATGACAGAGATGTAAGCAGAAATATCCTTGATGTTGTGCATACAGACATTTGGGGGCCTACACAAAATGTATCTCTTGGAGGCAGTTCATACTTTGTCACATTCATTGATGATTGTTCTAGAAAGCTGTGGGTATATTTTATGAAGGAAAAGAGTGAAGCTTTTGAGCACTTTAGAACTTTCAAGGCTGTAGTTGAAAGAGAAATAGGCTTGAAAGTAAAGCGCTTGAGGTCAGATGGAGGGGTAGAGTACCTCTCAAATGAGTTCAGTGATTTTCTGAGGTCTCATGGGATAAAGAGAGAATTCACATGTAGGTATACCCCACAGCAAAATGGGGTTGCAGAAAGGAAAAACATGCATATTGCAGAAGTTGCACGTGCCTTGATGGCTGAAAAGAATATGCCTAAGCATTTTTGGTTTGAGGCTGTTCATACTGGTGTTTATATTATGAATAGAACTCCCACAGCTGCAGTTCATGGTATGACCCTCGAAGAATGTTTTACAGGTAAGAAGCCTGATGTTTCACACTTGAAAGTGTTTGGCTGCATTGCGTATGTTCATGTGCCAGATGAGTTGTGGAAGAAACTGGATCCAAAGGCTGAAAAGTGTGTCTTTATTGGATACTCTTTAGAGAAGAAAGGGTATCGCTGTTACAACCCTGTCACATATAAGTTCAGAGTGAGCAGGGATGTCATCTTTGATGAAATGAGTAGTTGGTATGCATCTAGTGGCGATGCATTGGATGATGATGATGATCATGACACTCATGTGCAAGCTGAAAAGCAAGAATCACGAACTCTTAGTGGACCAGAGACATCATCTGGTAGTCCTTGGTCTGGGAGACTAAGGAGTAGCTCTACATCTTCAGGTGCATCTAGTAGCACTACAGGTAAAGACAAAGGAAAGAGTAAAGTGTCAGAAGGCATTGATACAGTTCTTGATGGAGACTCCAGTGGCTCAGAGAGCTTGGATGATGAGCTTGGCATTCCTTCAGTGAGGACTCCAGGTGTGCAGAGAGCACACGTTAATGCAAAGACTCCATTGAGTGATCCAGTGGTATGCAGGTCTAGCAGGGTGAGATACCCTATTAAAAGATTTGGTTTTGAAGGTTATGCAGCTCACCATTATGCTTATATGGTGAAACTAGTTGAGGATGTTGAGCCTACATGTTTTGAGGAGGCTGTTGGTCATGCTCATTGGGATGCAGCAATGGATGAGGAGATGGCTGCATTAGAGGCCAATAAGATTTGTGATCTAGTATCATTGCCAAAGGGAAAGAAAGCTATTGGATGTAAGTGGGTTTATAAGATTAAGCAGAATGCAGATGGGTCTATTAGCAGGTACAAAGCTAGGATGGTTGCAAAAGGCTATGCTCAAACATATGGCATAGATTATGATGAAACCTTCAGTCCAGTTGCTAGGATGACAACTGTTAGATGTGTGATTGCTTTGGCAGCAGCCAAAGGTTGGAGGTTGCAGCAAATGGATGTGAAGAATGCCTTCTTGCATGGTGATTTGCAAGAAGAAGTGTATATGGATCAGCCTGCAGGTTATGAAGATTTAGAGCATCCCACATATGTGTGTAGGTTGAAGAAGGCGCTCTATGGGCTCAAGCAAGCACCTAGAGCATGGTCTGACAAGATCAGAGAGTATCTTGTCAATATTGGCTTTTATGTTTCTGATGCTGATCACTCACTTTATGTGAGAAAGGAAGATGTAGGTTTGGTCATCATAGTCATCTATGTGGATGACTTGATTATTACAGGTGATAGTGATAGTGGGATTGCTGAAGTCAAGGACTTTTTGAAGAAGAAGTTTGAGATGAAGGATTTAGGTGAGTTAAGATACTTCCTTGGCATTGAGGTGATCAGATGTGATGATGGTATATGGCTGTCCCAAAGACAGTATGGCTTGGATATGTTGTCCAAGTATGGTATGACAGCATGCAAACCACTTTTAGTTCCGTTGGAGCAGAATGTAAAATTGAGTGCTGATGTTGGGAATGAGATAGAAGACCCTACTATGTTCAGGAGGATAGTGGGGAGTTTGATCTACATGACCATTACAAGGCCAGACTTGAGCTACGCTGTTGGTCTTGTGAGTCAGTTTATGCAAGTACCTAGAAAGCCACATTTGGATGCAGTCAGATGCATATTGAGATATGTGAAGTCCACATTACATTGTGGACTTTTCTATGAGGCAGGTACAGATGTACAGGTGTTTGAATATACAGATGCAGATTGGGCTGGTAGTATGTCTGATAGAAGATCTACCAGTGGATACATGTTCTCTCTTGGTAGTGCAGCAGTTGCTTGGAGCAGCAAAAAGAAATCTACAGTTGCTTTGTCGAGTACAGAGGCTGAGTATAGAGGTGCTACTATTGCAGCATGTGAGGTAGTATGGCTGCAAAAGTTATTGGCTGATTTGGATGTGCAAGTGGAAGGTCCAGTTGTCATTTATTGTGACAACATGAGCAGTATACAGTTGGCTAGGAACCCCGTGTTCCATGCTAGGACAAAACATATTGAGGTACACTACCACTTTGTGAGAGAGAAGGTACTAGCAGGTGAGATTTACTTGGTGTATGTCAGCACACAGGATCAGATAGCTGATATCTTCACGAAGGCATTGGGTACAGAGAAGCTTCAAAAGTTTCGAAGCTTACTTGGAGTTGCAGAGATGCAGTTGAGCTTGAGGGGGAGTGTTAAGATGACAAGCTCAACACATGTGGACATTGATGATGGACCGCCAGGTTAGATGGGTCCACACGTCTACACTTAGCACGTCGGTGGTCATTATGACTCTCACATGGCCACGGACTCATTACTTATTATATTCAGGTTGTTACACCTATTTACAGTTGGCATAGTTATAGCGCCAGTCGATTAGTGTAGTCGATTATGCATTGTTTGACTTAGTAGGCCACTTTCCTTTATATTGCATCTTATCTATACTTTGTGTACATTGTAAAAGTGTGTGGAAGAAGAATAAGAAATCAGCAAGAAAACGTTTTGGCCTCCATCTCTCTTCTTGTCTCTTGAGTGAGCTTCTCCTTGTGCATTCTGTGTGTGTTTGGCGCAGCATCTTGAGCAACTCCCCCCACCACGTGATTCTTGACATTGCCATGGATTAAAACCTCCATTAGATACTCATCTTAAAGTAATGTACCCATCCCACTTGCAAGACACATTAATTTGACCAAGGCCCATTATCCATGAGCTACAAACAACATCCCAGAGTGGCAAAATTTGGGGATAGGGTCCTCTATACAAAGGAACACGTAAATATGTAAAAAAGATTCAAGAATAATACCAAACTAGTCAAAGGAAGAAGGTCAAGACAAATACAGTTGGAAACTTCATACTTATAGGCAACAACAAGGAGGCACCAAGGTGTTTCCATTGCAATGAACCCAACTACTTCAAAAGACAATGCCCAAAGTTAGGCCACTTAATCTGCCAATGACAATTTTGTAGCTAGAATCGAGTAGCTATAATAAAGGGAAAATTTGCTAGAGTGACTCCCAAGAGAATAGAAGAAGACAAAGATCCTACCTTGGAATTGGACATGGAAAGAGCTATAGTATATGTCGCCCTCACAAGAAGGGTCGAAATCATCAATTTTTAGTGATCTAGATCCCATCAACCTATCATGGTAAAACCTTTAAAATCTTGATTGACTATGGAAGCATCCACCCATTTATCTCATCAAAGTATGCAAAAAGGCTAGCAATAGACAATATATCTACATCTAAGTTGTTCGTAGAATTGGCAAATGGGAAAGAGGAAATTTCTACTCAATAGACTAGAAAAGTGGAATTTAACTTAGGAGGAAATATTTTTGACATGGGTTTCACAGTTATGAATTTAGGAGCTTATGAGTTTTTGTAGGAATGGATTGGCTAATCCCCAATGATGCTCATATTCATTGTGGGAAAAGTCAAGTCACATTCTCAAATCAAAAGGAGATTTAGTAACTACTCAAGACAAAGCCAAAAACCCTAGAATCCAACTAGTAAAAGCTTCTAGAATCGTAAAAGGGCTAAGTAAAAGACTACCTATCTACCTAATCAAACTTAACAAGATTGAGCAAGGAAAGAAAGCTGAAGAAGAATCTTCTTGGCCAATAGAATACACAGATGTGTTCACAGAAGAGTTGAAAGAACTTCCTCCACCAAGAGAAGTCGATCATGAGATTAAACTCACATCAAGAGCTACTCTAATAGAAAAGTGACCCTATCGTATGTACATTCGAGAAGTCATTGAGTTGAAAGAACAACTCAAGCACCTTTGAACCAAGGATACATTAGGCCAAGTAATTTACAATAAGGAGCCTTGATGCTGTTCCAAAAGAAGAATGACAAAACCCTTCGTCTCTGTACTAACTATTATGGACTAAACCATGTGACAATCAAGAACAAATATCCAATTCCAATGATATACAAATTACTTGACAATCTTCAAGGTACAACAATATTCTCAAAGATTGGATCCAAAATTAGGCTTTACCACATAAGGATCAAAGAAAAAGACATTCCAAAAATTGCATTTAACATAAGAAATGGCCATTATTAATTCATTGTAATGTTTTTTGGCTTAACCAATGCACTTGCAATCTTTGATAGACTAATGCAAGACATATTTTGGCCCTATCTTGATGACTTTTTCATTTTCTTCTTTAATGACATCATAACCTACTCAAAGAAAGATGAGGATCATAAGCCGTGACTTTGAGTTTTCCTTGAAACAACGAGGACACACAAACTTTATGCAAAGAAGAAGAAATGAACTTCTTCAATAGTATATAACAAAGGGATTGTGGTAGATTCTACCAAGGTTAAAGATTTGCAAGAATGGGCTCCCCCAACAATGATGTCGCAGCGTGCAGGGTTGAAGGTCACCTCAAGGGTTTGGTAAGGAAAATGGGCAAGATAGGTGGAGATGCGTCCTCAAGAGATTAATAGATTACAATGAATGTCTAAAGGTTGAAGAGGTACTTCACGATCAATCACAGGGGTTTGAGAGAGAAGATTGTATTGGGGTTCAAGAGCTTAGATTTCGGAGATGGGAAAGATAGGAGAAGGATCGAATGTTTCAATCCAAATCCAAGGCTTCTAATTGCATGTTCTTAGCAAAGATTACAAGCGTATTACCTCATAAGATCTAATTCAAGCCAAGCTTTTTTTCTTTGACTATAAGAGTAATCATGGATTATTAGGTTAAGTACATGTATCATAAACAACTCTACATTCCGTCATTCAAGCATGGATCAACTTTGCATGATTACATTCAATGTACACTTGTAAAGCTTATGAGTTAATTACTAGGCTTGTAGGACAAATAATTTTGCTTCAAGAGAGCTTCAAATAAAGATCCTGATATGGTTATGATACCATAGTCAAGAAATAAAGAGATAAAGTTTACCTTAATTCAACTCAAAGCATCTATGAAAGCATTGTCTTGCCATAGGGACACATAATATTTGCATATTTCGACAAGATGTCTTCTGTAGAGCAAGAAATGAATTAAAAGTTCATTGCTGTAGCTAATTCTCTGAATATGATTGAAGATTTCAGCCACAAATCAGCCTATAAAACTTTTGGAGTTCACTTTAGATGATAGCATAAACTTCCCCTAACATAGAGTGCTTAGTTCAACCAAGTACAAGTGTAAATCATACCATATGAAGTAATAGAGAAGTAAAATGAATTGCTGTCCACAAATCACTATGAGGGCTACCTATTTCAGCCCACATACATGGCATTTATCTCCCAAGAAGATACTTTGATAAGGTGCAAAAATAGCCCTATATTCAAGAGCATGTAACAAGCAATAGGTAGCTTGCATTAGGCATGTAGAAGTAGGAGAGAAGAAAGAATTCCTGTTGCCCTTGTTTGATTTGTAATTGGCCACTTATTTCAGCTCCAAGCATGTACATAGAGCAATCAAGATGCTCTCTTGTTACCCCTTCCACAATGCTTATGCAATATCCACTAGCATCAAGCATAGCAATGCCATGAATCTTCAAGGGGAGAAAGATAAGTGCTGCTGCCACAAATCTTTGTTTGGGCTGAAATATTCAGCCCACTTCCTTCTCATAAACAAGTCAAGAAGACTTCTTGACACACCTCTATACAAGCTTCTACATTGGGAGCTTGTAGTAAGCTTCCAAGAACAAGATTGAGCCCCTTGTGACAAGTTTAAACAGGAATGTATGAAGATGAACTTTATCCCTTTAGTTTATAGGTTTAGAATGCCAACATCAATCCTTATTTAGCTCTTAAAAGACCAAGAGAGTGGGTTTAATGTCTCTTTTGACATGGGAGATCAAACTTAGCATACACATGTCAAGCCTAGTCCTTCGTGAAGACTCATAATTGAGCTTTTTTATGTATGGGTGCTGCTTCCCTTTAAATACAAATTTTTGCCCTATTTATTCAGGCAAGAGTGGCCTTTCGTTTTCGTCAAAGCATAGAAGGAGTAGCACTTACATGTCAAGTGGAGTTTGCTGTAGCATGGCTTGAACTGCCTCTTTATGTGGTAGCTTTGGACACCTCTTCCCCTTCTCCATCCATGGCAGCTACTCAGCCCGCAAAATGTGACAAAATTCACATTGCCCTTCTTGTCTTCTTCCTTATTCATTTTGCATGCCTCATTAGTTTCATAAGTAAGACATAAGTCATATACTATGTCCTATGTTCACAAACATAGTAGACTTCATGAACTTAAGTGATATTCCTTTCTAATGACCTTGTGAGTCATGTTTTTAGAGTAACTTCTTCATTGATATATGCAGTTAGGGCCTCCTCCAAGCCATATGATTGTTCATGATCATACATACCATGTCATATGTAGCATGACTTACCAAACTTGTAGCAACTTCATGTAAGCAATGCAAGGAAGGTTATGAGTAAGTAACCAAATTCAATCATTTTGTCAAAGAACCATGGTAAATTTATTGCATTTTAAGGAAGAGTGCCCCCATCTTTGTTTCACCATGCCATATGTTGGTGGACTTAGGCTTAATGTTTTATTGCACTAGGCAAGTCTCTTGTAGTTTGTCTAGATTACAAGTGACTAAGTAATATATGTAAAGGCTAAAATGTTTATGTTTAAACCATGGTCAAAGAATCCCATGACATTCACCCCCTCCTAACCTGCACATCCTCTGGCATGTGCCACTTTATGTTGTTTTCATCTTTTTTCATGTCCTCTCCTCCATCTTTGAAGTCATCTTTTTCCTCTGTGTCTTCATGCTCTTGGATTATATCCAAGTATTCTAATTCAGATGTTGATTTTTCTCTTTGTTCGAAGAGCTTGATTCTTCTTCCATCTATGGGTATTTTCATGCTTGTCCCATCCATTTCTGCTAATGAATATGTGGCATTGTCATGAACAACCTTTACCACATATTGGCCAAACCAACGCTTTACCATTTTCCTAGAAGCACTGTATTGATTGTCTAGGTTGCTTTCATAAACAAGTACCCAATCATTTTCTTGAATATCTCTTGGCCGAAGTCAATGTTGCTTATCAAATCTTCTTTTGTTCTTTAGTCTTGCCGTTTTTAACTTCTCAAAAGCTCCTTGAATATCTTCAAGCCTTCTTTCTAGCTGCCATATGCTCAAAGTCAGCAACTCTTCTCTACTGACACCTTTCTCCCAAGGTAGAAGACTCCATGTGAGAATAGATTCTTCTATTGGCATATTTGGTTGTTGCCCATGCATAAGTTCAGTTGGCATATAGCTAGATACATCACTGTGAGTAGTCCGGTTAGCCCATAATGTGAAAGGAAGCATTTTAGGCCATTCTTTGATCTTTCCTCTACAAGACTTTGCTAGAGCTTTGAGAATAGGTTGATGCCCTCTCTCACTTTTCCCATTGCTTTCAGGGTTGTAGGATGACGTTAAAGCCAACTTAATACCCAATTGAGCAAAGAAGTTGCATGCCTCATCGGCATCCAATTCTCCTCTATCCGCAGTTACCTTGCCAACACAGCCATATCTGCAAAATACTTCTTCAAGCAAAAAACGGCAAATAGCTTGAATGGGCTTGGTTGTTAAAGCTTTACCTTCAACTTGATTGGTTAGATCTTCTCTTGCAAGAACCAAATACCGCATATTCCATACCCCTGTAGGCATGGTTACAAGATCAACAGCCCATCTATAATGTATAGACAAGGGATAGGTCGATTGTAGTCCATCTCGATGCTTAACCATAGAGTACATCTAACACACATAATAGGTTTTAACAAAATGCTCTATGTCCCTATACATGTTCTACCACCAATATTTTTCTTTGACTTTAAGAAAGGTTCTCCATATGCCTCTATGGCCAGCCCACAAGCTTTCATGAAATTCCTTCATTACTTGTTGTTGCAACCTTTTGTTACCTAAAACTCGGATAGGTGCTCCTTTCTTCTTCTTTGCATGCTTCCATAGATGCCCATTTTTAAGAAAGAAGCCATAAGATTTGCTCTTAATATGCTTGAACTCTTCATCAATCCAAGTCTCTTTCTTCTTCATTGTGCTCAAATATTGGCCGATCTTCAGCCAATCTTCTTCATAATCATCTTCAAGGAAATGAACTAGAATTTGAGCAATGCAATGAGCATGCTGGCTTCTAGTTGACCACCCCTTCTCCATAGACAAATCTTTAATCTTTGTTGCTATTTGCTGATTTATAGCAATACCTTTTCCTGTTCTTGCTATACTTAATGCCATACCATCAAAAGGATCAGTTTCACTTGCAATATTTAGCTTTGGGTTTGTATATGTAGCAACTGAAAAGGCACTTTCAGCCATGGAATGAAATTCAGCAAGTATAGATTCTTCAGCTTCATCTTCTTCCATCAGCTCTTTTTTATTGTCATATCTTGAACGGATAGCATGTCAGCAATTGGATTCTCCTTTCATGCAATATGCTTTAATTTGGGGTTGAGAGATTTAATATATGCAATCCATCTTAGCATAGCAATGTCGGGTGTAGAGCAGTTGGATTCCTAAGAATGGAAGACAATCAGTTTCTACCACTACGGAAGCACCTATAAAGTATTCACAATCACACTATAATGCTATTACAACTCCCCACAATTCCCTTTTAACTTGCGCATACCTTCTTTGATGTTCATTGAGAACCTTTGCTCCAAAACGAATTGCATACCTGTTATCTTCAAGATCTTCCTAGCCAACAACCCATCCTATCCCAATGGGATTTGTATCCACAGTAAGAATGATGGGTTTTCCATTTGAATAATCAGCCCTTTTGAGAATGGGAGCTGAAATTAACAACTTCTTTAATTTGCATATGGTGAGAATATGCTCTTTTCCCCAAAAGAATCTTTGGCCTTTCCTTAATAATTGATAAATATTTTTGGCTATATGAGAAAAATGTGGTATCCATATGAGATAAAATACAAATGTGCCAAGAAATCTTCTCATCTTTGGAATATTTGTGCATTTTTCTTGCATTCTGTTGATGGCATCTATCTTAATTGGCAAAGGCTTGCGTCCATAGGGGCACACAGATGTCCGACCACTAGGACTTCTTCAACTCCAAAGATCGATTTAGCTCTAGAAAGGGTAAGATGAAGTTCTTCTAGCTTTGTAAAAATTCAGTCACAATCATGAATACAGTTAACTACAAATGTCCTGCAGCCATCTTCATCAAGCTCCTCATTCTTTTCATAGAATTCACACCCCTTGATAGGTACATCATCAAGAAATGGAAGAGTAAGCTACGGAATAAAGTCCCTTAAGACTTGGTGCATGGCATTCATCATATGGGCTGCATCTTGTGGTAGAGTGTACATGTGGACCAATCCAAGAGGTTTCTTCATTGTGGTAATGTCTTGGCTTTCTAATGAAAGCTGGAATTGGTCATATCCTGAATAGAGGTTGCCCATAGAATAAATTGCTCTACCTGCAAAAGCTTTAGCAAACTCATCAACAATTGGACCCGAACCAACATTTTAGATTGTGATACGGTTAACAGACTGTAGATCTTGAATGAATCGTAAAGATCCATTTTTCTTGGGCACGATAAACCATCAGTTTGAGGAAGGTACTGAAGAAGGTTCTAAAATCTTCATTATGATATTTTCATTTAGAAGTTCTAGTAATTTGGGCAAATGCGCCTTTGGAACAAGAATAGGCTTGAGGTTCCAAGGAACATGTGGAATCGGAAAAATGACCATTGGAGCCACAATATTTCGATCCACACAGCCTATTTCACTTGGTTGAAATGCAAAAGCTTTTCGGTGCTTCATTAGCATTTGCATAAAATAGTATTTTTCAGCTGGAAAAAGAAAAGGATTATCACCTATTTTGAGCTCTTTTATGCTTTCAGGTGTAAACTTGTGACCAATGTTGGAAGGATCACAAAGACTTGGCTGATTTGTTGCCCTTTCAGCCAGCCCTTTGCTTTTCGGAGGCAGTGGGACTGCCACATGCTTAACTTTCTTATCCACCATCCTGTATTTTGTGCTTCAGCCTTGTTGAGTAAACCAATGTCTTCTTGTTCAACAAATTCTTGAATTATTTGATAAAAATCCAATGTACATACTTCTATGGACTGATTTTCAGCATGAGCAACTGCATATATTTCAACCAATTTGTCAGTAGTAATCAGCCAAAAAAAAAGCCGAAAGTATCTTTATTTTCAGTCATCATGTCATAAGTTTTCATCACCCTTTTTACATGACATAAATATTTTCTTTCAGCTTTAGCCATAGCTAGAAGAGACATATAATAGGCCATACTATTGGCTGTACATATATGCAGATTTGCTAGAGACACATATTCTATAGCATAAGGAGGTACAATCTCTTTACATGACGCACTGCCATATCCTCCTTTTACAGCAATGCAACCCAAAAACCCTTGAATTCTCGAGCATTAAAAGGTACATGATAATCATGCAAACAATCTCTATTTCGATGATGGTTAACACACACAAAAAGAAATTGGACAGCTCGTTCATTATCCTTGCTTCGGATTCGAGCATAGGAAGAACCATCATCAAGAGCTTTTGTTTCCAAGCGGGCTTCAGAAATGTAAGGTTGCCCAAGAATAATAGGGTAACTACAAGAGTCTTAAACAAAAAAGTGAAAGTTGTCTTTTATGTCTCCAATAGTTACTTGCACATTAGGGCATGCAACAGCCTATTTCACTTGGTTGAAATGCAAAAGCTTTTCGGTGCTTCATTAGCATTTGCATAAAATAGTATTTTTCAAATGGAAAAAGAAAAGGATTATCACCTATTTTGAGCTCTTTTATGCTTTCAGGTGTAAACTTGTGACCAATGTTGGAAGGATCACAAAGACTTGGCTGATTTGCTGCCCTTTCAGCCAGCCCTTTGCTTTTCGGAGGCAGTGGGACTGCCACATGCTTAACTTTCTTATCCACCATCCTGTATTTTGTGCTTCAGCCTTGTTGAGTAAACCAATGTCTTCCTGTTCAACAAATTCTTGAATTATTTGATAAAAATCCAATGTACATACTTCTATGGACTGATTTTCAGCTTGATTTTCTGCATGAGCAACTGCATATATTTCAACCAATTTGTCAGTAGTAATCAGCCCAAAAAAAATGCCGAAAATATCTTTATTTTCAGTCATCATGTCTTAAGTTTTCAGCACCCTTTTTACATGACATAAATATTTTCTTTCAGCTTTAGCCATAGCTAGAAGAGACTTATAATAGGCCATACTATTGGCTGTACATATATGCAGATTTGCTAGAGACACATATTCTATAGCATAAGGAGGTACAATCTCTTTACATGATGCACTGCCATAGCCTCCTTTTACAGCAATGCAACCCAAAAACCCTTGAATTCTCGAGAATTAAAAGGTACATGATAATCACGCAAACAATCTCTATTTCGATGATGGTTAACACACACAAAAAGAAATTGGACAGCTCGTTCATTATCCTTGCTTCGGATTCGAGCATAGGAAGAACCATCAATAAGAGCTTTTGTTTCTAAGCGGGCTTCAGAAATGTAAGGTTGCCCAAGAATAATAGGGTAACTACAAGAGTCTTGAACAAAAAAGTGAAAGTTGTCTTTTATGTCTCGAATAGTTACTTGCACATTAGGACATGCAACATATAACTCTCCAGAAGAGTTGTTTCCAACTCTTATTTGCCAACTTGGATCAATATCTATGGGCCATCCACCACTTTCATAGAGACTCCTTGCCATGACGTTTATCTAAGAACCATAGTCTAAGAGTGTAATACATCGTGTTTCTTTTTCTCCAATTTTGATGACCGTTTCCATTGTTGCTCTTGCTCAATGTGTATGGGAGTAGTGTATGGGAGTAGTGACTACTTGGAATGAATCATGCCTCCTCATCATGCAAGTGTTGTAGATGACCTTCTTTTTGAGAGGTGGGTTGACATACTAGTTTGGACCAGCCGACCATTACATTTTTAGCTTTCACTTCTTTAATTTTTGTATCCATGCTTTCTTTATCTTTAGCTTCAATTGCTGCAGTTAATTCTTTAACCGCTTCAAGTTGAATTCCTTGTGCAATGAGCTTCTCTTCATCCTGCACAAAGACGCGAAGAGCTTGCAAAAAAGCATGCACTATTTCTTCAGCATCTTAACCAATATATTATCTTTTTCTTTTGATTACATTAATAATTACATCATGGAATTCATGTTTGGCAATTTCGAGAATTTCACCTAAGGTGAACTCAATTTTACTTTCCTAGAATCTGTTCTTCTAGAACTCATTTGAGATCAGTTGTTGCAGATTCTATGTTAGATTGCAATTTATAGCTTGGATACTTGCCTTTCTTCTTTCCCTTCGGCTGTCTTTGTTTGTGGCGCATCTTCCATCTCTCGATTTGGGGTTGTATTTTTAGCAGGCTTTGGTTGCTTGTAATAAGTCCCCCCGTCCACTTGCAGGACACGTCTTAGCAGCCCATCGGGAAGAGAGTCTAGAAAGCATCGCCTGGCACTTCCAAGGAATGTCACAGGGTTTGCGATCTAGGTCTTCTCGAGTCTGCCACGAAGCGGAAGCATTCCGGCCGTTCCCACTTAGGACCGACCTGAATCAGGGCTTTCCTAATGGTCAAGTTCCTAGAAGGTAGCTAGTGTCGAGCCCCAGACGAACTAGTTTACGCAGAAACATCAGGGTTGAAGTGGATTTGTGCTGCACTTGGTTCAAGGAGAATGGGAAACGAGAGGGATGCAAAGCTCAACCTCTCTGCCCGTAAGGCATAGTCCCATTCCGTTCCCCTAAAACAGCATAAGTCGGGACTCTAGCTCTCTAGATTCTAGGTCATTGTTACCTCACTGTCAATTCCTTGGAGAAAAGTTCCCGGCCAACCAGGACCATCCTTCCGTAGGACAGACCCAGGGTCACATCCACTGCACTTTCCTCAGGTTGCTTTAGTTATCTAATTACCTACCACATTTAGTTTGACAAGTAAAAACAGCTTCCTTAATTAACCATTTAATCACTGGTTCCTTCACGTAACTTAGGCACTGACATAGAAAAACAATGTCAAACAAGTTCCTTTTGAATATTTATTCTTTATTTATCAGTCTTTGGGATACATCAAATAATCCAGCCCGAAGGCTATTCCATAATCCGCCTGAAGGCAATTCCATAATCTGCCCGAAGGCTATTCTAGCAATCCTCAGGGATCGCTATTCCAAGTTTCCGCCAGTTGACTAGTATGCGGGCCTGGAGATCCAATCTCGAGTCACGTCGGCCTCTTGTGTAGGATCCGGAGGCAAGGGATTTACGGTTAGAGCCCCCCTGGCACCCAAACGTCCTCCTGCTCCAAGTAGCACCCACGGAGAGACCTCTCGTGGCGGGTTCGGTCCACGTACCCGGTGCGGCTAACAACCCCCTTGGATAGGGTCAGGCAGACAATCGGGGGTAACTGATGGTGCCTCTCCCTCCAGGCTTTCAACCTGAAGCATTAGTTATTTTCTAGCATTAGTTCCTTGAGAAAAGAAGTACAAAAAGTACTACTAAGTATACAAACACAAGCACTCCAGTGGTCGTTTATACGGCCAACTGCTAAGGTGTGAATCCTTCTCTCCGAATACATCTAGCATTTGATCCGGGATCAATTGCGACTTGGCAAGATCCCAAGGGTTTCGTAAGCCTAGTTGCTTGTTTACCCTTTATTCTTGGGTTAGGGTTTATACCCTGTTAACCCGAATTGTCAATACTTTAGGCTTCCATATACTATGGTCAATAAATCCTGGACAACCCCGTTGTCCTAACTTGATTGGTCAATTGCTTGCTAGGCAATTCATAATTACCCTATCTTGGTAAATCAGCCCAAGGAAGGGTGATGTAGGAGGATGGCTACTCATCCTCTAGAAAGTTAGGCTTGTACTTAGAACTCCGCCAACCTTGTTCTAAGGAGTGGCAATTACTGTTTTGTGATTTAGACACAAAACCATGCGACGTTGCAACTTGTTGCACGAGATAGGTGTCGCACCCAACTTGTGGGATTATTTCTCCCATCACATGGTATTCCTTGGTCAAGAATACCTTTGATCAAGATGTAGGGTTTGGAAGTCCTCTTGACCCAATCCAACCCTACTAGGCCGATAACGCTTTGGCCCTAGGGACCCTAAACTCATACGGAAGTCTAGTATTTCGCCAATTGATCCTTAGGGTGAGGACCCTAGATAATTCTTGCATGGGTGTTTAGATAACCCTAACATTTTCGAGATCTTTGGGATCGAAAATATTAGGTCGGCAATCGGAGTGCAATACTAGGCAGAATTTTATCATGGCTTAATCCTACCTAGCGCATTGAGGTGATCGTCATACACTGACTAATCATACCTTTATGATTCTCATGTAAGCTATTCAACTATACTCGAATTACTTAGTTGATCTACCTAACCCGTGAGTAAAAATAAACTTCACTTAAAAAAAATGCAAATACTTTCTCCTAAATTTGCAAGTACTTTCCCCCTAAAAGATGTAAGTAATTGCAAGAGAAGTGGGATGCAACATTCCATGCGAGCATGCAAATTCAAGTCCGTAGACCTTTTTGCAACTAAAGGATCTTTAGTGAACTTTTCTTTTCCTTGCCTTATGTGACGTTGATTTACATTCAGAACTATGCTTATAAACCCTACGTTTTATGCATTGAATTCAAGCTTTAATATGAAGATGCATCCTTTCCTAAATACAAACTTCGATAAAAGAAATCCATACGTGAGCGAATGCCATGAGACCATTATTGATCTAATCTGTCCTTTAGCACTTAACCCGACCTAGGATGTAATTATCATCGCATGCAATATGCAAGGTACATAAATCCCTTCCATGCATTGCAACTATTCGGACATCATTTAATGTTCGTCTATGATTACCTTAATCATGAGACACAACCAGGAATTTAATTTCATAAATGCGTTAGGAGTTATATGTCCTATCCCTTGCAAGATGCCACAAGGACGCCTTCGCACAATTTCGTCATATAACTTATGCATCATGCGTTGAAATTTGCAGCTACTCTTGACCACGGAGGTGCAGGCAAATACAAGTACTCGACATGCCACTAAGATTTATAAATCAAATGAGTAAATGCATTTAAATTTCCCTAAAAACCAACATGCTTAATGCATCCCTTCATGCAGAATTAATTTTTAAGAACTTGGGCATTAAGGATCGGAGCGTTGTCCACACGTGTACTCGGGGTGGAAGCTCCCGCGTGTGCGCGTCGCGACTTTTGCTTAGGAGCCATCGAGGGCGTAGATCTTGACTCGGCAAAATCTCCTTGCCCTTTATCTGACTCCCAAAACTCTCTTCTGCTTGCATACTTACTTCCCTTCGTAGGAATCGGCCCTTGCAACCTCGGTTTTTTAAAAATCCAAGAGGCGTGGATGAATAAGGCTTATGGAAGCCTTATTTAGAAGCTTCTAAGCTTCTGAAGTACCAGAATGACATGGAGAGAGAGTGATGAAGAAGATGGAGATGATGACGCTGATGATGATGATAATGATGGTGGAGGTGAAGGCGACAAAGGTGGAGGTGGCAGCAGCGTTGCATGACTAGGGCGGCGGCGACTGTGGATTGGCGGCAGGCAACACGACGTCCTTCTCCTCTCCCTCCTCCAAGCTTAAGAGGGGGGGGATTCTTATAGATTGTGAAGGGGGGAGGGGTCGCCATACACAGGGCAGGCAGCATGCCTCCTTCCCCCCTATGCTCTCCTACTCCACACCCACTCCTCTCACACTCCCTCTCCCCCACCGTGCAACGGCTGAAGGGGAGGGGCGTTTTAGTAAAAAAATTTGCAAAAATTTATCCATTATCCCTTTTCCTCCCCTTGAAGGGGTGTTCCCCTGTAGGCCTACGGTGGCTCACGGTTTTCAAGCCACGGCTTCTACACACGATGTGAGGTGGAGTTTGCTAGTGCACGCGAAGGGAGTACTTAGCCCAAAATTTTATTGTTGCGGGAGATTGCTTTAAGTTTCTCTTGCGCGGGATGTGTGGGGTCTAGGATAATTAATATTTCGTGCAGAAATATTACATTCTCTCCCCCTTAGAGGAATCGAGATGTCATCATCTCAAGAAGAACTAGGGGTATTGTTGGTTGAGAGTACCTTCATCTATCCATGTGGCATCCTCTTCGGGATAATCTTTCCACTGGACGAGGTATTCTCTCAAGGTCCTGGATCTCAAATGCCTCTCCCTAACATCTAAGATCCTGTCAGGCCGTAGCTCAAGGACTCCTTGGCATAGCATTACAACTTGTTGATCATCAAGAATGTGACTAGGGTTAGGTACATACTTTTTCAATAGACTGATATGGAATACATTATGAAATTTTAGGTTTTGGGGGAGTTGAAGTCTGTAAGCATTAGGCCCTAGGCACTTGAGGATCTTATAGGGTCCACAATACCTTAGACTTAGCTTTTTGCATTCACCCAAGGATAGGGAACTCTTCTTTGGTGTTGAGATGATAAGCTCAACACATGCAGACATTGATGATGGACCGCCTAGTTAGATGGGTCCACATGTCTACACTTAGCATGTCGGTGGCCATTATGACTCTCACATGGCCACTGACTCATTACTTATTATATTCAGGTTGTACACCTATTTACAGCAGCTGGCATAGTTATAGCTCTAGTCGACTAGTGTAGTCGGTTATGCATTGTTTGACTTAGTAGGCCACTTTTCTTTATGTTGTATCTTATCTATACTTTGTGTACATTGTAAAGAGTGTGGAAGAAGAAGAAGAAACCAGCAAGAAAACGTTTTGGCCTCCATCTCTCTTCTTGTCTCTTGAGTGAACTTCTTGTACATTCTGTGCGTGTTCGGCACATCATCTTGAGCAAGTCCCTCCACCACGTGATTCTTGACATGGTATTAGAGCCATGCCATTGAGAGAGGCTGATTTCAAAGACTGAAGTGAAGGAGAAGAAGCAAGGTTCGAGCAAGCAAGCCACGGGTAAGAAGCTCTCCCATCCTTCCACTCTTTCTCTTGGATAGTGCCTATGGAGGCACCGTAAGCAGGGCAAAGCAAAAATCTCAGATTGCAGTGAGATTTGGTGTGCGTGAAGAACGCTTTATATTCTGCAGATCAAGCCCTTAAGGGCTTATCCACAGTTATTTTGGGCATCTGAGGCCGTTTCAGGCCCCGTTTTAGAGCCGCAAGGTTGCGGATAACAGTTTTAAGATATACTGTGATTTCGACTGTTTTAACCAAAAGTGGGTGCGTAGGTTACAGGTTGCGAATCTGTAATTCTTGAGGTGTTTACAGGAAGCAAACATAAGGTTTATCTGCAAACAGGTTGCAGATTGCATGTATTGTTGAGCAGACAGTGAAAAAGGCTGTCTGGTGTATTGCTGTGTACTACAGATCGAGGGTTGCAGAAGATTTGCTTGCTGTTTGGTATTAGTTTTGTGATAATGGCAGAGAACAGTGGAAAGCCCATCATTGAGAAGCTGGACAAGAACAACTACCCTTCATGGAAGTTCCGTGTCACGAACTTTCTTATTGGAAAAGGCCTCTACGAGTTTATTCAGGTGAAGAAAAGGAGCCCGAGGTGAGTGATCCTCCAACTGCAGAAGAGACAAAGGCACATAAGGAATGGAATGCAAAAGACAAGAAGGTCATGTATTGGCTGTCTGTAGTAATTGACAATAATATGCTGGGACATATTAGAAATGCAGAGAATTCATATGCAGCTTGGACCATACTTGAAAGTATGTTTTTTCCGTAAATACAAAGGCACGAAAGATTCAACTCAAGCAAGAGTTGAATACATTGAAGAAAGGGAAGATGTCTATCAATGAGTATGCACTGAAGGTAAGGAGCATTGCAGATGCATTGGCAACGATTGATGCAATGCCCGATGATGATGATTTGGTGTCGTCTACCTTGGGTGGAATTAACAATGAAAAGGCTTGGAAGTCTTTGTAACTTCTGTATATGTCAGAAAGCCATTTCCAGATTTCGATGAGTTGGTCTCCCTTATGATCACTGAAGAGATCAATATGCAGAGTGAGACAGCTGAAAGAAGTGGTGAACAGGTCTAAGCTTTCTACTCCAGTTCACGAAGGGGACGTGGTAGGTTCTCTTCAAGAGGCCATGGTACAGGACGTAGTAGTGACAACCAGCAAAACAGATTGAATCAGCAATTTGGCGATATGCAGGTTTCAGGAGGTCGTGGTAACTTTAGAGGCAGGGGAAGCTTTAGAGGAAGAGGTGGATGGCAGAACAGAGGTTCTAACAACTCTAGTATTGTGTGTCATTACTGTGGCAAAACAGGTCATATTGCAACCCAATGTTATGCTAAGAAAGATGATATTCGCAGTGGTAAGTTACAACAAGGAAACTATGTATCGTCTTCACGACAAAATGAATACAAAAATGAACGTCTGTTTGTTATGCAGCATATGCTGAATGCCGTTACAGGAAAGGGAACACATGATGATGTTTGGTATGTTGATTCGGGTGCATCCAATCATATGACCAACCATGTAGAATGGTTTGGAGAGATGCAGGATTTGTAAAATGCAGGTTATGTGCAGACGGGTGATGATTCATGCCACCCAATTTTACACATTGGAAAAGTTCCCTTGTCCTTGCATGATGGTAAGACAAAGAGTCTTTCAGATGTATTACATGTGCCATCTATTACAAAGAACTTGGTGTCAGTCAGTCAAATGGTAGAGCAAGGGCTGCAAGTCAGATTTAATGCAAAGGGCTGCTCTGTAGAAGACTTCAATGACAAGTGCAGGTTGGTAGCAAAGGGAAGTAGAGTTGGACATATGTTTACTCTGGATGCTGGAATTCCTACTATGAATGCTGCTATGTATGCTAAAGGAAAAGGTGTTGTTGCAGATATTGAAATTTGGCACAAACGCATTGGACATGCAAATGTACAAAGGCTGAAATTAATGCAGTCCAAAGGGTTGGTTACAGGTTTACCTACATTTAGAGTTGCAGAATTTCATAAGGTATGCGAAGCATGTCAGTTTGGTAAGCAAGCAAGACAACCCTTTTTACATGACAGAGATGTAAGTAGAAATATCCTTGATATTGTGCATACAGACATTTGGGGGCCTACACAAAATGTATCCCTTGGAGGCAGTTCATACTTTGTCACATTCATTGATGATTGTTCTAGAAAGCTGTGGGTATATTTTATGAAGGAAAAGAGTGAAGCATTTGAGCACTTCAGAACTTTCAAGGCTATAGTTGAAAGAGAAATAGGCTTGAAAGTAAAGTGCTTGAGGTCAGATGGAGGGGGAGAGTACCTCTCGAATGAGTTCAGTGATTTTCTAAGGTCTCATGGGATAAAGAGACAGTTCACATGCAGGTATACCCCACAGCAAAATGGGATTGCAGAAAGGAAAAACATGCATATTGCAGAAGTTGCACGTGCCTTGATGGCTGAAAAGAATATGCCTAAGCATTTTTGGTTTGAGGCTGTTCATACTGTTGTTTATATTATGAACAGAATTCCCATAGCTGCAGTTCATGGTATGACCCCCGAAGAATGTTTTACAGGTAAGAAGCCTGATGTCTCACACTTGAAAGTGTTTGGCTGCATTGCGTATGTTCATGTGCCAGATGAGTTGTGGAAGAAACTAGATTCAAAGGCTGAAAAGTGTGTCTTTATTGGATACTCTTTAGAGAAGAAAGGGTATCGCTGTTATAACCCTGTCACATATAAGTTCAGAGTGAGCAGGGATGTCATCTTTGATGAAATGAGTAGTTGGTATGCATCTAGTGGTGATGCATTGGATGATGATGATGATCATGACACTCATGTGCAGGCTGAAAAGCAAGAATCACGAACTCTTAGTGGACTAGAGACGTCATTTGGTAGTCCTTGGTCTGGGAGACTAAGGAGTAGCTCTACATCTTCAGGTGCATCTAGTAGCACTACAGGTAAAGACAAAGGAAAGAATAAAGTGTCAGATGGCATTGATGCAATTCTTGATGGAGACTCCAGTGGCTCAGAGAGCTTGGATGATGAGCTTGGTATTCCTTCTGTCAGGACACCAGGTGTTAAAAGATTTGGTTTTGAAGGTTATGCAGCTCAGCATTATGCTTATATGGTGAAACTAGTTGAGGATGTTGAGCCCACATGTTTTGAGGAGGCTGTTGGTCATGCTCATTGGGATGCAGCAATGGATGAGGAGATGGCTGCATTAGAGGCCAATAAGACTTGGGATCTAGTATCATTGCTGAAGGGCAAGAAAGCTATTGGATGTAAGTGGGTTTATAAGATTAAGCACAATGCAGATGGTTCTATTAGTAGGTACAAAGCTAGGCTAGTTGCAAAAGGCTATGCCCAGGCATATGGCATAGATTATGAAGAAACCTTCAGTCCAATTGCTAGGATGGCAACTGTCAGATGTGTGATTTCTTTGAAAGCAGCCAAAGGTTGGAGACCGTAGCAAATGGATGTGAAGAATGCCTTCTTGCAAGGTGATTTGCAAGAAGAAGTGTATATGGATCAACCAACAGGTTATGAAGATTTAGAATATCCCACGTATGTGTGCAGGTTGAAGAAGGCACTCTATGGGCTCAAGCAAGCACCTAGAGCATGGTCTGACAAGATCATAGAGTATCTTGTCAATATTGGCTTTTATGTTTCTGATGCTGATCACTCACTTTATGTGAGAAAGGGAGATGCAGGTTTGGTCATCATAGTCATCTATGTGGATGACTTGATTATTACAAGTGATAGTGATAGTGGGATTGTTGAAGTCAAGGACTCTTTGAAGAAGAAGTTTGAGATTAAGGATTTAGGTGAGCTAAGATACTTCCTTGGCATTGAGGTGATCAAATGTGATGATGATATATGGCTGTCCCAAAGACAGTATGGCTTGGATATGTTGTCCAAGTATGGTATGACAGCATGCAAACCACTTTCAGTCCATTGGAGCAGAATGTAAAGTTGAGTGCTGATGTTGGGGATGAGATAGAAGACCCTACTATGTTCAAGAGAATAGTGAGAAGTTTGATCTACATGACCATTCAAGGCCAGACTTGAGCTACGCTGTTGGTCTTGTGAGTCAGTTTATGCAAGTACCTAGAAAGCCACATTTGGATGCAGTTAGACGCATATTGAGATATGTTAAGTCCACATTACATTATGGACTTTTCTATGAGGCATGTACATATGTACAGGTGGTTGGATACACAGATGCAGATTAGGCTGGTAGTATGTCTGATAGAAGATCTACCAGTGGATACATGTTCTCTCTTGGTAGTGCAGCAGTTACTTGGAGCAGCAAAAAGCAATCTACAGTTGCTTTGTCGAGTACAGAGGCTGAGTATAGAGGTGCTGCTGTTGTAGCATGTGAGGTAGTATGGCTACAAAAGTTATTGGCTGATTTGGATGTGCAGGTGGAAGGTCCAGTTGTCATTTATTGTGACAACATGAGCACTATACAGTTGGCTAGGAATCCTATGTTCCATGCCAGGACAAAACATATTGAGGTACACTACCACTTTGTGAGAGAGAAGGTACTAGCAGGTGAGATTGACTTGGTGTATGTCAGCACACAGGATCAGATAGCTGATATCTTCACAAAGGCATTGGGTACAGAGAAGCTTCAAAAGTTTTGAAGCTTACTTGGAGTTGCAGAGATGCAGTTGAGCTTGAGGGGGAGTGTTGAGATGACAAGCTCAACACATGTGGACATTGATGATGGACCGCCAGGTTAGATGGGTCCACACGTCTACACTTAGCACGTCAGTAGTCATTATGACTCTCACATGGCCACTGACTCATTATTATATTCAGGTTGTTACACCTATTTACAGCTGGCATAGTTATAGCGCCAGTCGACTAGTGTAGTTGGTTATGCATTATTTGACTTAGTAGGCCACTTTCCTTTATGTTGTATCTTATCTATACTTTGTGTACATTGTAAAGAGTGTGGAAGAAGAAGAAGAAACTAGTAAGGAAACATTTTGCCTCCATCTCTCTTCTTGTCTCTTGAGTGAACTTCTCCTTGTGCATTCTGTGTGTGTTTGGCACAGCATCTTGAGTAAGTCCCCCCACCACGCGATTCTTGACATTTGGGTGTACGCGAATGAAGACCATATCACCTTCAGCGAAGGATCTATCTTGCCGTTTCAGGTCCGCGTAAGCCTTTTGCCTGTCCTTGGCAGCTTGGATGTTCTGTCTTATTGACTTGATTTGGTCATCCATGTCTTTCAGCATCTGCTTTGAAGCTTCAACACTCAAGGTTGGATCCGAAAATCTTAAAGGACTACGACAATCATGCCCATACAATGCTTGAAAAGGGGTCATCTGAATACTTTGTTGGTAGGAAGCATTGTAGACAAACTCAACCAGTGGAAAATATTGAATCCACTTTTTGGGTTCGCGGCAACAGTGTGCCCTAAGCATATCTTCAATGACTTGGTTGACTCGTTCTATTTGTCCATCAGTTTGGGGATGATAAGCTGTACTAAAACAGAGTTGAGTCCCAATGGCCTCGAAGATAGCCCTCGAGAAGTGTGATGTGAAGATAGAGTCATGATCACTAATGATTCTTCTGGGTAACCCATGCAGTTTGAATATTTCCTTGACAAATAACCTTGCAATGTCTGAGGCTTTATAGTGTGCCTTAACACAGATAAGATGTACAACCTTGGTAAGCATATCCACCACAACCATAATGGAGTTGTATCCTCCTTGAACTTGGGACAGGCCAACAACAAAGTCCATGCTGATGAATTCCCATTTCATTTGGGGAATGTCAAGTGATTGCAATTTCCCTAGCATTTTGACATGTTTGAGAACGTCACCTTTGAGCCTCTCCCAATAATGGCTCTTCCTGATTGCATTAAGGGACTTGGCATTGCCAGGATGTCCTGAGAAAGGGGAGTCGTGGGCTTTCCAAAGTATCTTCTGCTTGAGCGATTGGCTTGCTGGTATACATAATCTCGTTCTATAGTAGACAAGTCCACTACTACCGATAGAGAATTCTTGATACTTTGCATGTAGCTTCGGGTGTTGATCCTTGATGGCGATCTCTCTTAGCAATTTCTGATAGGTTGGATCATGGCATGCCTCTTCTTTAGCTAGCTCAAGAATTGGGTTGTTTGGCATGGATACCTTTGTGGCTAGAGATCTTACTGTTGATGGATCTTGCAAAATCAGAGAATTTAGAAATGCCTTGCGACTGAGTGCATCGGCAACTACATTCTCCTTTCCAGGCCAGTATTTGATTTCAAAATCATATTCCTCCAGCACTTCAATCCATCGACGTTGCCTCATATTGAGCTCATTCTGGGTAAAAATCCATTTAAGGATCTTGTGGTATGTTATAAGGTAAATTTGCTACCCAGCAAGTAGTGTCTCCAAAGTTTGAGAGCATGTATGACAACCAATAGCTCCAGATCATGGGTAGCATAGTTCCTTTCATGGCTCTTCAGTTTCCTTGAAGAGTATGCTACGGGATGACCTTCTTGCATAAGCACACACCCTAAGGCAAGTGTGCTAGCATCAGTTATCACTTCAAACTTCTTACTAAGATCCGAAAGTTTCAGGATGGGTGTTGATATCAAGCTTTGCTTTAGTTTGTCAAAACTGGATTGTTTAGTAGGTGACCATACAATTGATACTTTCTTCTTTAGTAGATCAGTCAGAGGTGCTGCAATCAAAGCATAGTTTTTGATAAAGACCCTGTACCATCCTGTCAATCCAAGAAAACTACGTATTTCTTTGATAGAAGTTGGTGTTGGCCACTCCAGAACGTCTCTGACCTTGGCCGGATCTACTGAAATTCCTTTCGCTGATACAATAAATCCCAAATATTCACTTTGTCACTTGAAAAATGCACACTTCTTCTTCTTGGCATAAAGCTTGTGTGCCCTCATTGTTTCAAGAACAATGCGAAGCTAGGGTTCATGATCTTCTTCCTGTTTGGAGTAGACTAGGGTATCGTCAAAGAAGACGAGTACGAAGTCATCAAGATAGGGCCTAAAGATATCTGCATTAGCCTGTTGAAGATAGCAAGAGCATTTGTCAACCCGAATGACATGACTAGGAATTCAAAGTGTCCATACCTTGTGCTGAATGCCGTCTTTGGGAAATCTTCTTCCTTGATCCTTATTTGATAATATCTAGACCTGAGATCAATCTTAGAGAAGATCTTCGCACCTTGAAGACAGTCAAGAAGTTCATATATTCTTGGAATTGGATACTTGTTTTTAATGGTCGATTGATTCAACCCTCTATAGTCAATGCATAACTGAAGCGTTCCATCTTTCTTCTTCTGGAACAGCACTAGAGCTCCCCATGGCGAACTGCTAGGATGGATGTAGCCTTGGTCTAACAGTTGCTTGAGCTGCTCCTTCAGCTCAATCGCTTTTGGGATGGACATCCTATATGGCCTCTTTGCGATTGGTGCAGCTCCTGGCACTAGCTTGATTTCGTGATCGACTTTCCTTTGAGGAGGAAGTTCAGTCAGCTCTTCAGGAAATACTTCTGTGTATTCCTTTAACCATGAAGGTTCTTCCCTAGATTCTTGATTCTGATCTAGCTTATTTAGTTTAATCAAATAGACATGTAGCCCCTTTCTAACTACTTTTATTATCCGTGTTGCTTTGGCCAGTTGAATCTTTGGCTTCCCAGCCTCTCCTCGAGTTGTGACTAGTTCCCCTTCAGAATTTTGAAAGGAAACTTGGCCCTTTCCATAGTGAATGTGGGCGTCACTAGGTATTAGCCAATCCATTCCAAGCAAACACTCGTGGACACCTAGGTTCATTACCCTGAATCTGACCAAAGTCGACTTTCCACCCAGTAGGAATTTCACCTTAGCAATTTTCCTGGTACAAGAGACCTCAGGACCATTTGCTAATTCCATAAGTAAGGTACGTGCATCATTTGTGGCTATTCCTAATCTTTTTGCACAGACTGGTGAAATGAAGGAATGTGTATTGTCACAATCAATCAAGATTTTGAAGCTTTTACCTTGGTAATTCGAAGGGGTTTGAATCACTGAGAATTGGCGATTTGGGCCTTTCTTGTGAAGAGCGGCATGAACCGTTGCCCTCTCAATGTTAGCTTCCATGGTTGGATCTTCTTCATCACCCAACTCCTTGTTGGCAACACTGGTGATTCTCCCTCTGGCCCTGGCGGTGGCTCCTTGCCCATGGGTGGCTCCTTGGAATGGCCCTTGACATTGTCCTCTACTAAGCTTGGGACATTGCCTTTTAAAGTGACCAGGCTCGTTGCAATGGAAGCAATGGAGATTGCAGCCATTACCTTGGGTAGGAATGAAGTTGTTAGCAGCATTCGCCGTAGCTTTCTTCCTTTGTGCTTGATTTTGGCCCTGCACTCTCTTAGCCTGAGACCTATACACTCCCGTATTTTGATCCTTGTAAGACCAAGTCTTATTATTTCTTGGCTTGGTTTGCACCTCCTGTATTATCGGTGTAGCTTGAATGAGTGCGTCCTGAAGGTCTGTTGGGTACATTGATTCCAGTCGGGTGTTTATGGGTGGGTTTAATCCAGCACCAAACTTTGACACCTGTTGTGTCATATCCATTTGTGGTGCGTACTTTAAGAGAGAGACGAATTTTAAATAGTAAGCATCAAGAGATAGACCAAGCTACTTCAGTTTATAAAACTCATTCATCTTCTGTGTGCGGTAGGCAGATGGTAAATATCTCCCTCGCACAGCTCTTTTAAGCTTCTCCTAAGTAACTGACCCTTCCAAGATCCCTTGGTCTCTGCACCATTGCTTCCACCAAAGTCTTGCTTCACCGGTAAGCTTCAGTTTGGCAAGAATCGCTTGTTTATGGGTGGGTTTAATCCGGCACAAAACTTTGACACCTGTTGTGTCATATCCATTTGTGGCGTGTACTTTAAGAGAGAGATGAATTTTAAATAGTAAGCATCAAGAGATAGACCAAGCTACTTCAGTTCATAAAACTCGTTCATCTTCTGTGTGCGGTAGGAAGGTGGTAAATATCTCCCTCGCACAACTCTTTTAAGCTTCTCCTAAGTAACTGACCCTTCTAAGATCCCTTGGTCTCTGCACCATTGCTTCCACCAAAGTCTTGCTTCGCCGGTAAGCTTCAGTTTGGCGAGAATCGCTTGTTTATGGGTGGGTTTAATCCGGCACAAAACTTTGACACCTGTTGTGTCATATCCATTTGTGGGCATACTTTAAGAGAGAGACAAATTTTAATCACTTAATTCCTTTACCAACACTTACATCCATGACAGACAATGGTAAATATCTTATTCATTCATGTGGGCATAGCCCTTTTGAGTACAATTATTTTGGGAAGGTAGAGCAAGCTGATACATTAAATTGGGGAGAATAAGATTGTGTTACATTCAGCTACGGGAACTGACTAATAATATGGATTGGGGTCATGGATTTTCAGGAATCGATAGGTCATAGAAAGCTTAGGGTATCCTTTCCTTTGATACCCGTTCTTCTCATAACGTCCCAACACCTTGATTCTGTCGGCAAGGATTATTCAAGTCACTTCCTCGTACACATACTTGTTCTGCTTGACCTTTTGACCGCTGACATGTAGGGTTGCATTTGCATGAGCCTCAACAAAGATGAATAGCTTCACGATCTTTAAGTTCTCCATCCACTTGATTCTCTTCAAGTTGGTCCGAAGGTACGCAAGTCAGTGGCCAGCTATATAGTAAATTCCTGAATCTCCCATCCATCTCCGTTCCACGTACAGGGGTGAAGGATTGTAGATGCAGTCTAGGATATTCATCATACCTAGCCTTCATCAATAATCCGAAGCACGCATCGCAATCATAAACATAACCTAGAGCACCAAGAATTTGTTCCATGCTTCGCGACTCTACAGGCCAGCATCGATAAGTAAGTAAGGAAATGTTCTTAACAGCAACATTTGCTCTACTTCTCCTCATTAAGTTTCCTTGTAAACATTATATCCTCGTTGGTTTTCTCTGATACCAGCTGTAATGTGTCCCCCTGTCCACTTGCAGGACACGTCTTAGCAGCCCATCAGGAAGAGAGCCTAGAAAGCGCCGCCCGGCACTCCCAAGGAATGTCACGGGGTTTGTAATCTAGGTCTTCCTGAGTCTACCATGAAGCGAAAGCATTTCGGTCGTTCCCACTTAGGATCGACCTGAATCAGGGTTTTCCTAATGGTCAAGTTCCTAGAAGGTAGCTAGCGTCGAGAACTAATTTACGAAGAAACATCAAGGTCAAAGTGGATTTATGCTGCACTTGGTTCAAGGAGAATGGGAAATGAGAGGGATGCGAAGCTCGACCTCTCTACCCGTAAGGCACAGTCCCATTCCGTTCCCCTAAAACAACATAAATCGGGACTCTAGCTCTCTAGATTCTAGGTCATTGTCACCTCACTGTCAATTCCTTTGAGAAAAGTTCTCGGCCAACCGAGACCACCCTTCCGTAGGACGGACCCAGGGTCACATCCACCGCACTTTCCTCAGGTTGCCTTAGTTATCTAGTTACCTACCACATTTATTTTGACAAGTAAAAACAACTTCCTTAATTAACCATTTAATCACTGGTTCCTTCACGTAACTTAGGCACTGATATAGAAAAACAATGTTAAACAAGTTCCTTTTGAACATTTGTTCTTTATTTATCAGTCTTTGGGATACATCAAATAATCTAGCCTGAAGGCTATTCTAGCAATCCTCAGGGATCGCTATTCCAAGTTTCCGCCCGTTGACTAGTATGCGGGCCTGGAGATCCAATCTCGAGTCATGTCGGCCTCTTGTGTAGGATCCGGAGGCAAGGGATTTACGGCTAGAGCCCCCCCTGGCACCCAGATGTCCTCCTGCTCCAAGTAGCACCCACGGAGAGACCTCTCGTGGCGGGTTCGGTCCACGTACCCGGCGCGGCTAACCACCCCCTTGGATAGGGTCACGCAGATAGTCGGGGGTAATTGATGCTGCCTCTCCCTCCAGGCTTTCAACCTGAAGCATTAGTTATTTTCCAGCATTAGTTCCTTGAGCAAAGAAGTACAAATAGTGCTCCTAAGTGTACAAACACAAGCACTCCAGTGGTCATTTATATGGCCAACTGCTAAGGTGTGAATCCTTCTCTCTGAATACATCTAGCATTCGATCCGGGATCAATTGCGACTTGGCAAGATCCCAAGGGTTTTGTAAGCCTAGTTGCTTGTTTACCCTTTATTCTTGGGTTAGGGTTTATACCCTGTTAACCCAAATTGTCAATACTTTAGGCTTCCATATACTATGGTCAATAAATCCTGGACAACCCCGTTGTCCCAACTTGATTGGTCAATTTCTTGCTAGGCAATTCATAATTACCATATCTTGGCAAATCAGCCCAAGGATGACTACTCATCCTCTAGAAAGTTAGGCTTGTACTTAGAACTCTGTCAACCTTGTTCTAAGGAGTGGCAATTATTGTTTTGTGATTTAGACACAAAACCATGCGACGTTGCAACTTGTTGCATGAGATAGGTGTTGCATCCAACTTGTGGGATTATTTCTCCCATCACATGGTATTCCTTGGTCAAGAATACCTTTGATCAAGATGTAGGGTTTGGGAGTCCTCTTGACCCAATCCAACCCTAACCCTACTAGGCCGATAATGCTTTGGCCCTAGGGATCCTAAATTCATACGGAAGTTTAATATTTCGCTAATTGATCCTTAGGGTGAGGACCCTAGATCATTCTTGCATGGGTGTTTAGATAACCCTAACATTTTCGAGAATGTGGGTAGGATCTTTGGGATCGGAAATATTAGGTCGGCAATCGGAGTGTGATACTAGGCAGAATTTTATCATGGCTTAATCCTACCTAGCACATTGAGGTGATCGTCATACATTGACTAATCATATCTTTATGATTCTCATGTAAGCTAATCAACTATACTCGAATTACTTAGTTGATCTAACTAACCCGTGAGTAAAAATAATATTCACTTTATAAAAATGCAAATACTTTCTACTAAATTTGCAAGTACTTTCCCCCTAAAAGATGTAAGTAATTGCAAGAGAAGTGGGATGCAACATTCCATGCAAGTATGCAAATTCAAGTTTGTAGACCTTTTTGCAACTAAAGGATCTTTAGTGAACTTTTCTTTTCCTTCCCTTATGTGACGTTGATTTACATTCAGAACTATGCTTATAAACCCTACGTTTAATGCATTGAATTCAAGCTTCAATATGAAGATGCATCCTTTCCTAAATACAAACTTCGATAAAAGAAATCCATACATGAGCGAATGCCATGAGACCATTATTGATCTAATCTGTTCTTTAGCACTTAACCCGACCTAGGATGTAATTATCATCGCATGCAATATGCAAGGTACATAAATCCCTTCCATGCATTGCAACTATTCGGACATCATTTAATGTTCGTCTATGATTACCTTAATCATGAGACACAACCAGGAATTTAATTTCATAAATGCGTTACGAGTTATATGTCCTATCCCTTGCAAGATGCCACAAGGACGCCTTCGCACAATTTCGTCATATAACTTATGCATCATGCGTTGAAATTTGCAGCTACTCTTGACCACGGAGGTGCAGGCAAATACAAGTGCTCGACATGCCACTAAGATTTATAAATCGAATGAGTAAATGCATTTAAATTTCCCTAAAAACCAACATGCTTAATGCATCCCTTCATGCAGAATTAATTTGTAAGAACTTGGGCATTAAGGATCGGAGCGTTGTCCACACGTGTACTTGGGGTGGAAGCTCCCGCGTGTACGCGTCGCGGCTTTTGCTTAGGAGCCATCGAGGGCGTAGATCTTGACTCGGCAAAATCTCCTTGCCCTTTATCTGACTCCCAAAACTCCCTTATGCTTGCATACTTACTTCCCTTCGTAGGAATCGGCCCTTGCAACCTCGGTTTTTTAAAAATCCAAGAGGCGTGGGTGAATAAGGCTTATGGAAGCCTTATTTAGAAGCTTCTAATTGGAAGCTTCTAAGCTTCTGAAGTACCAGAATGACGTGGAGAGAGAGAGTGATGAAGAAGATGGAGATGACGACGACAATGATGATGGTAATGATGGTGATGATGATGGTGGAGGTGAAGGCAATGAAGGTGGAGGCGGTAGTAGCATGGTGTGACTGAGGCGGCGGCGACTATGGACTGGCGGTGGGCAGCACAACGTCCTTCTCCTCGCCCTCCTCCAAGATTAAGAGGGGGTTTCTTATATATTGTGAAGGGGGGGTAGCCATACACACGGCAGGCAACATGCCTCCTTCCCCCCCATGCTCTCCTACTCCACACCCACTCCTCTCACACTCCTCTCCCCCGCCATGCAACGACTGAAGGGGAGGGGAGTTTTAATAAGAAAAATTTACAAAAATTTATCCATTATCCATTTCCCCCCCTTGAAGGGGTGTTCTCGCGTAGGCCTACGGTGGCTCGCGGTTTTCAAGCCACGGTTTCTACACACGATGCGGGCTGGAGTTTGCTAGTGCACACGAAGGGAGTACTTGGCCCAAAATTTTATTGTTGTGGGAGATTGCTTTAATTTTCTCTTACACGAGATGTGTGGGGTCTAGGATCATTAATATTTCATGCGAAAATATTACATTGCTCAAGCATTCTTCTAGTTACCCGTTTTGGGGGCCAGAAGAGGGAGACCCAGGTTCATCTTCTCTTCTTCTCTTTTCTTCAATTAAGACTTCTTTATGATTGACATTATCCAAATGTGCAAAGGCAGAAAAAGAATCTACCAACTCTTTCCAACCAACTATTCCTCGAATGCATTGACTAGCGTCAGACAAATCATCTTTGGCTACTTTGCCATGTTCCATTTGGTCTAATGCCTGCATCCATATTTTAGATTGTGCATTAGCTTTACATGCTTTCAAATTAGATTTAGTTGGCTCAATTTGTAGCCCATAGGTAGCTGCATCAATTGCTGCGTAGGCATTATTTATAGCTAAATTCTCTAATCTTTTCTTCATTCCATCATTGCCAAAATTTGGCTTTAGTGGAAGACCAATTTCAATTGCATGAATTTGCCCGTCTTTCCAAAAGACGAGCTTTTGTGCTTCATCCTCACACAAGGTAGAACACTCCCTCTTGTCATGTTGTTGGCTATCACACCAAATACAGCACCGCTTAAAGCCTTCTCTCATGGGTCTTTGAGTTGATGAACATCCTTGTTCCTCAACTTTGACATCTAGCTTCTCTACCTTAGAACTAATTTCTATAAGATTCAAATGAAGGTCATGCATGCTTTTAATGAGTTCATCCATGACATCATTTTTAAAAGGAACAAAAAGAGTTGGCTGATTAATCAAAGGAATAGGGGATTTTGAAGGTGGAACAGGCTCCATCAATGGATTTGTTGGCATTGAAGTAGAACCCAATCTTAGTCACATCTGCTCTCTTCGAGCAATCATGTTAACTTCATGAGTAACATCTATCCATGCAGTCTTTTCTCCTAGTTCAGAGGTAGCATCCTCTAAGCGATTAGCAATCTTTTCTTGCAAAATGGGATCTACAGACTTAAAAAATAGTTCAATCTTCTGACCTTCCATACTTTGTTTATCCTCAGCATCAAGTTGCCCAAATTTATTTTCAAATTCATGGTATAGAGCTGTTGCAGCTAAACCTTTGTTGGGTTTCTCAAACCAATTTGTAAAACTTTTCTTTGTCATTAGACTAGAGTCTTCTAGGAATAATTCTTTGCGTAGGGATTTTTTAAATGTAGTCCAATCTACATCTCGCTAAAAAAGACCATGGATTCTTTCTTGAAGACCATTCTTGGCTAGCCTGGCAAAATAATGGCTCCATGCATGTTGTGTTACACCAAAGAAGAACATTTTCTCAACATATAAACGAATAAAAACAGATACATTTTGACCATTAAATTTTTTCAATTCATGCCCAACTTCCTCTAGGGCCTTAATAGCTATGGAATCAATCTTCTCTTTGTCTCGCCTTTGTTGTTGTTGTTGTAACATTTGGATTTGTTGTTGCAGAGTCTACTACAATATGTGCACCAATTGTTGTAGAGTATCTCTTGAAGAATCTCAAATCTTGGAGTTTTCTTAAATCAACCTTCACGTTGGGCTCACCGATATTGCAGCGTGTAGAGTTGAAGGTCACCTCAAGGGTTTGGCAAGGAAACTGGGCAAGATAGTTCGAGATACATCCTCAAGAGATTAATAGATTACAATGAATGTCTAAAGGTTGAAGAGGTACTTCACGATCAATCATAGGGGTTTGAGAGAGAAGATTGTATTGGGATTCAAGAGCTTAGATTCCGAAGATGGGAGAGACAGGAGAAGGATTGAAGGTTTCAAGCCAAATCTAAGGCTTCCAACTGCATGTTCTTAGCAAAGATTACAAGCGTATTACCTCATAAACTCTAATTCAAGCCAAGCTTGTTTTCTTTGGCTGTAAGAGTAATCATGGATTATGAGGTTAAGTACATGTATCATAAACAACTCTACATTCCGTCATTCAAGCATGGATCAACTTTGCATGATTACATTCAATGTACACTTGTAAAGCTTATGAGTTAATTACTAGGCTTGTAGGACAAATAATTTTGCTTCAAGAGAGCTTTAAATAAAGATCCTGATATGGTTATGATACCAGAGTCAAGAAATAAAGAGACAAAGTTTATCTTAATTCAATGAAAGCATTGTCTTGCCATAGGGACACATAATATTTGCATATTTCGACAAGATGTCTTCTGTAGAGCAAGAAATGAATTAAAAGTTCATTGCTGTAGCTAATTCTCTAAATATGACTGAAGATTTCAGCCACAAATCAGCCTAAAAAACTTTTGGAGTTCACTTTAGATGATAGCATAAACTTCCCCTAACATAGAGTGCTTAGTTCAACCAAGTACAAGTGTAAATCATACCATATGAAGTAATAGAGAAGTAAAATGAATTGCTGTCCACAAATCAGTGTGTGGGCTACCTATTTCAGCCCACATACATGGCATTTATCTCCCAAGAAGATAATTTGATGAGGTACAAAAACATCCCTATATTCAAGAGCATGCAATAAGCAATAGGTAGCTTGCATTAGGCATGTAGAAGTAGGAGAGAAGAAAGAATTCCTGTTGCCCTTGTTTGATTTGTAATTGGCCACTTATTTCAGCCCCAAGCATGTACATAGAGCAATCAAGATGCTCTCTTGTTACCCCTTCCACAATGCTTATGCAATATCCACTAGCATCAAGCATAGCAATGCCATGAATCTTCAAGGGGAGAAAGATAAGTGCTGCTGCCACAAATCTTTGTTTGGGCTGAAATATTCAGCCCACTTCCTTCTCATAAACAAGTCAAGAAGACTTCTTGACACGCCTCTCTACAAGCTTCTACATTGGGAGCTTGTAGTAAGCTTCCAAGAGCAAGATTGAGCCCCTTGTAACAAGTTTAAACAAAAATGTATGAAGATGAACTTTATCCCTTTAGTTTACAGGTTTAGATTGCCAACATCAATCCTTATTTAGCTCTTAAAAGACCAAGAGAGTGGATTTAATGTCTCTTTTGACATGGGTTTATTCAGCCGAGAGTGGCCTTCCATTTTTGTCAAAGCATAGAAGGAGTAGCACTTACATGTCAAGTGGAGTTTGCTATAGTTAGCTGTGGTTGCATGGCTTGAACTGCCTCTTTATGTGGTAGCTTTGGACACCTCTTCCCCTTCTCCATCCATGGGACCTACTCAACCCGCAAAATGTGAAAAAATTCACACTGCCCTTCTTGTCTTCTTCCTTGTTCATTTTGCATGCCTCATTAGTTTCATAAGTAAGACATAAGTCATATACTATGTCCTATGTTCACAAACATAGTAGACTTCATGAACTTAAGTGATTTCCCTTTCTAATGACCTTGTGAGTCATGTTTTTAGAGTAACTTCTTCATTGACATATGAAGTTAGGGCCTCCTCCAAGCCATATGATTGTTCATGATCATACATACCATGTCATATGTAGCATGACTTACCAAACTTGTAGCAACTTCATGTAAGCAATGCAAGGAAGGTTATGAGTAAGTAACCAAATTCAATCATTTTGTCAAGGAACCATGGTAAACTTATTGCATTTTAAGGAAGAATGCCCCCATCTTTGTTTCACCATGCCATATATGCTGGTAGACTTACGCTTAATGTTTTATTGCACTAGGCAAGTCTCTTGTAGTTTGTCTAGATTACAGGTGACTAAGTAATATATGTAAAGGTTAAAAATTTTATGTTTAAACCATGGTCACAGAATCCCATGACAATGGTTAAGGAAGTTGAAAATTTTTTAGGCATAAGACGATGGTACATGATTTTCATCAAGGACTATGCCTTGATTGCATCACCCTTGACTAATTTTCTCAAGAAGTAAGTTGCTATTGTGTCGACTCCCATTGAACAATCTAGCTTTGAGAAGCTTAAGCAAAGCTTGACGATCATGATTGTCTTTTCACTTCTCACTTCTAAAAGAGCTATTCAATAAAATTGGTACCCAACTTTGTTTCAACACTGTCTATCATCCACAAATTGATGGGCAAACCGAATGGGTTAATCAAGTTATGGAAGGCATACTTAGAGCTTATTGTTACAGGGAACCCAAGCAATGGATATAATGCCTAACTTTGGTCAAATTTTCTTACAATTCATCCTATCATCAAAGCATCCATATGACCCCATTCCAAGCTTTGTATGGACAAGAATGCCTAACTGCACTAAACTTTTTGACCCTACCCTAAAGCTAGAAGCTTCTAAGAAAATGTTGTATGAATTGGATGAACAAGTTAATGCTATTAGACAAGATATCTAGGTTGCCAAGGATCGACATAAAGCATATGATGATCTAGGAAGAAAATAATGGATCTTTAAGGAAGGAGACATGGATTTTGCTCATGTCCTTCATCCTAAGAAGAGCTCTTTATCCTTGGGGCAATTCAAGAAGCTAAGCCCAAGATATTGTGGGACATACAAGATTCTCAAGTGTTTGTAAGTTACAACTTCCTGAACACTTGAAAGTGTACAATGTATTTCATGTTAGCCTTCTTAAAGGTTATGTACCCAATCCTAATTATGTTCTTGAAGAGGATGTCACAACAACGTTCATAGTTTCTTTTGTAACAAAATTTTAAAGTCCATTGAAATCTTGAAGATGATTAAGAAATCTTAGAAGGATCTTCATGAGATGTAATAAGCCCTACACTAATAAGAATCCTTGCAATGGCTATTTTGCCTTGCCCTTGTAATTATTACATTGTCTTGAACTTTCAATATTGTAAGTAGTCTAAGTAGTGTAGCAAAAAGCATTGATGGGTCCTAATCCATATACTCTATGATCCTCACTTATACTAGAACCAATAAACCCTAAGTTCTCTCGAGATGAGGACATCTCAATTCCTCTAAGAGAAAAAGGATGTGCAGACCTTGAGAACCAGATATGAAGAGGGACTTAAAAGGGGGGGATTAAAAAGGTTATCAAACCTTAGTAAATTAAAAAAAAGAAATCTTTGAAACTAGCAAATAAATGCATTGAGCCACCATCGAATAGAATGTCGTAACCTTCTCTTGATTGTACCACCATTGCGATAAAACTATAGAAATATATGATTGGCATGACTCTTTGAAATCATCACTACATACACATTTTTCAATTGTATCAATGAAATCCATGCCAACAATCATAGCACTTAGAAGCATCGGTAAACACATAGTCATTTGAGGAATATTAGCCTTAGCTAAGGATATAAAGCCTTATCCAAAGGTTAGTTAGTCTTTTTTAATTGAAAGTGCATCAGTTTATTGATAATGAATTGAAGAGAGAGAGAGAGAGAGAGAGAGAGAGAGAGAGAGAGAGAGAGAGAGAGAGAGAGAGAGAGAGAGAGAGAGAGAGAGAGAGAGAGAGAGAGAGAGAGAGAGAGAGAGAGAGAGAGAGAGAGAGAGAGAGAGAGAGAAGAAGAAGAAGAAGAAGAAGGAGAAGAAGGAAGAGGTAGAAGAAGAAAACAGGAGAAGCAGAAGAGAAAAGTAGGAGGAAAGAGAAAGAGTGAGAAGAAGAGAAGAAGAAGGGGAAGGTAAGAGGGAGGGATAAAAAGAATAAGGAAGAGGGTAGAAGAACAAGGAAAACAAGAAGAGGTTATCATCATCAGTGATCCTCCTTCACATAGAAAGCCCCTCTTTCCCTTGTGAAAACTCTATCCACCCCCTTACTTCTTGCACATGTGAAGTGACGACTCCTCTCCACAAAGTCTTCATCTTGTAAGGAATCCTCCTAGTATCGACGAAGCTGAGAAGCTAGTATACATGGACTCTCTAATTTGCAATGGCCCTAATGAAGAGATGATATGATGGAAGGGGGAACACAGGAGCTACAAATGCAATCGTGAACATGGATAACACACCATTGTATGCAATACCATCCCAAGTTCTTTTGTAGATTAAATTTATTCAATACATAGATTAGGAACGAAAGTAAAAGGATTTTTAAAACTTCATAAATAATTTATAGTTTAATAACTAGAAAAGTATGAAAATTCTATAAGTAGGAACTTCTTATTTAGATTTTTATTTTTTGAAAGGTAGAATAAGATTGCATGGTATCATAATGCATTGAATAGTTACATATTAATAAAATACATCAAAATAAAGCAATTACTCAAGAAGGATCATAAGAAAAATTCATAATAAACTTTAGTAAAAATTAGGAATCAAGATCGCATCAAGAATATTTGTTTTAGCATTTACAAATTATGTAAACATAGAGATTTTTTGGGTATTTGTGAATCATGTAAAGTAAATTAAGATAATTACATTATGTCATTAAATTTATCGAGTAGAAGTACCCTTTTAATTGAGAAAATCTCGTTATTATTAATTAAGTCAAAATTATTAATTACATGCGTAGCCATTAGAAATTATTGAATGGTATACATAGCTATTAGAACCTAGGGTATTCGAATTGACTCATTGCCAACATGACAAAGTGAAGTACAAACCCTAGGTTATAAAGTAACAAAAAACATGATATAATTCTCATTTGAAAAAAAAGTAGAAGTCTAAAAATTCCTAGGAAAGATACTTGTCTTGTTGAATTACATAGCTTTTAAAGTAAAAATTGAGATTCCAAGGTTCCAACTTAGTTTTGACAAATTAAGATAAGTTTTAGTCATATCCCAACACATATAAGTCTAGCAAAATAATCAAGACTTGTAATAAGGTCAAGTGACCAACCTTTATGTTGAGAAAGATTGCAAATAGAGATTAAGACAAGTTTAAAAATTAATAGTAACCAAGGAAAGATCCAACAAAGGAAAACTAATTATAATGTAGAATTCAAAAAAGGCACCTAGAAAATCCAAAGGGGAATTAGGAGAAATCCAAAAAGAGGATAAGACTAAGTTGGAAAGAATTGCCACTAAGTTAAGATCTTACTTTGATCGCCTCCCTATTTGTGTAGAAATATTGGTTAAGAAAGAATTGTTTATGCTTGTAATGGTGCATACAAGTTTACTTCGTGTACTTAGGAAGTTTGATTGAAATAAATCAAAACCCTAACATACTAAGTTTACAATAGGATAAAAGGAAAGTGAGCTAGATCTCCCCCAAGGCTATTGCAGGTCCCTTTACCAAGGGGATTGGTTTTGTTGCCTTAGAGAGTTTAGAACAACCTTGATGGCAAGAGGTCACTCCATAGGGGGATCCTTGAGTAGGAGGAGTTAAGGGTGCCAAGGGGGCTCTAGTGGTTAGTAAACTCTTAAACTCCTAAGAATCATCCAAACCCCTATGCAACTCAAATGGACTTCTTGAGGGCCTTGATACTAGTTAGGGGCAAAAATCTTGGCAAAATAAAGGCCTTTTGGCCATTCTTCCATATGGATGGAAGATGAACACTTGTATGAGATTCTTTATTAAATAAAGAAGTTGTCTTCCAAATGATTTTTTTCATTGTTTGTATGTTTTGACTTAAATGACGTGAATGAACACTGTGATTAAAGGGACTAATTAAGGAAACTTATTTTTTGTATATAAGATAAATGTGTTAGGATAATTAGATAACTAAAACAAACCCCTGATGAAAGTGGGAGGGTGAGACCCCTGACAGATCTCTCCTATAGATGAGTGGTCTCAGTGATGAGCAGAGAGTTTTTCTTAAGACACTAGATTTAGAAAGTCAGTGAATACGTGACTGTTTGTGTAGATCCTAATCAAATGCTATTTTAGGGGAATGGAGTCAAGACTATACCCCATAGGTACAGGGGTTGATGTGTATTGCTCCCCCCCTCATTTCTCACTCATTATGAATCAAGTGCAGCATTGATCTGCTTTGGTTTGAGTTGATTTGCAAATGCAGTGGCTCAAACATTGACACTAATTAATCTAAATAGGAGACCTTAATTTATTTAGAATCCAAATTTCAAGTCAATTATCGTGGGAATGGCCAAGAATTTTTTATACAAAGTGGATTCGAGAGAATCTAGGTAGTAAACCTTATGTTATTTGAAAGAGTACCAAGCAACATTGCCTAGAAAATCATCTGGATGGACTATTAAATCATGCTACTGAGATTGTCATAGAGCGGGCACATCATAAATGTATATTTAGAAATGATTGCATGCATAAGAAATAAAGGAATTGCTAGAAGTTGAGGATGAGGGGGCCACTCTCATGATGAGGATCAATGCACCGATCATTATCTCGAGTTGTGGAAGGTAAAGCATGATTTTAAAATGGATTTGGATAGCATACTTTGACATGGTATACCAAGTATCCATGATGACACTACGTTATAAGTAGGTTCTCAAATGTTTTATTTCCATTTAGATGAAAGACATTACATGTTTTTTAAGTCTTCAGTATTTTTCTAAATTACATTATTTCATAATAATTTATTCTCATGCATTATATGGTGAGGGGAAGGACTTCATGTCCCTTCTTCTTTCACATTGCAATGACTGAGCAAAATAATGAGGAAAGTGCCTTATGCTGATCAGTATCTTCTCTCCTCATGACTATATGACATTTTCCTCCCACTATGTATTTATGGTTGGTACCAATTAGCATCTCCTCTCCTCATGACTACATGACATTTTCCTCCCACAATGTATTTATGGTTGGCATTAATACTATTGATTTGCTAAAAAATTATATGAGTTCCATTAATATAAGAGGAAAAAAACATGAAACTTCAAGATATATGTGGAGAGTAAATATGTATAGTTGATATAGATTTCATTTCATAATATGATTTACTTTTCCTTTAGATTGGGATATACACACTACATTTCTAGTAAGTTTATCAAAGCTGAGAGTGATGTTGATAAGGCATTGATGGATACATTTTGTGCATGGAGAAGGGATTCCTGAGTACCTTGAACTTGTTTGCCACATGAACATTAATTTTTGCAATGTCTAATATATATCTTGAAGATTGTGAGGGTTTAGATTGCTAAGTGCTATTTGCTTTCATAGTTGGATGTAGTATGTGCTTCCTAAATAGCACATTCACAAGGTTTGCTTTGTGAACAATATTTGGTATCCATATCCTAATGTGATTGAGGAAAAGGAAGATGATGTATCATTACAGTGACTACTTCAAGGGTATTGATACAAGCAAAGTTGTATTTGTTTTTTTGAGGTAAGAATTTTGTTACTTTCATATCAAAACCACTACAAAGGCCATTGGTGCTAATTCAATATATAATCCACAAGCAAAAGAGGTGGCACAATTACCCACAAGGAGTAAATATGTTTCTAGGCTCTTTGGGATATATAGATCCTATGGAGTATCTATCTTTTGTAAATAGGTATTTTTGAATTATGTTTTTTTTTTTGCAATAGTGAAAAATTCATCATTGATATATTTGTGTAGTAGAGATATCATTGCAATATCAAAAGCATCAAATAGACACTCAATGTTTCAAGAATTTGGTTGTTGTTTCTTAAATGAAGCGCACTAACATAAAGGCACTTTAATAAAGAGCAAATAACATACATCCAAATTGGGTAGAGATTTCACAATACACTTTTGTTATCTAGAATATATTATTTTAAGTTTATAGCTTGATTGCTTAATCATATTTATCTTTGTTGGTTGAAGTTAAGAAGGAAATGGTTTGACAATGCATTTGTATGTGCTATCAAAGATATTCACAAGTGGACATTAGATGTATTAAAAATATGATCATGTCATGCTTTCATAAATGTAGAAATTTATATGTGCAAGTTGAAATCAGGTTCATTCACAATGTAAAGGTTGGGTATAATACATGCTTATGTAGGACTTTTTTCTTACGTAAGTAGTTGATGCTTTATAATCTATTGATTGTGTGACATTTAGTTTTTTTGTAATGCAAAGACTCAATGTAGTTAATGCTTATGTAACTTCTTGCTTTTGTAGGTCGTCAATGCTTTGTAATCTATTGGTTTTATGATGCAATCCTTTTAATGTTTAGGATATCATGGTGTGCTCTTTTAATAAGAATGAGATGCACAATGACTTATGCATGAGTAGAAAGAGGAAATAGAATGATATGATATTCAAAGGCACACAACCGTGAATACAACATCAACATCCTAAGTTTAGATACATAAAAATGAGAAATCACCTACCCGTTGGAAAATGTAAGACCAAATTATCAAAGGGAGTGAGCCCAAAGTGGAAGCACACGAGTGGAAGCAAGAGCTATGGTGGAAGGAGCAAGAGCAAGAGAAAGAGAGACACAAGATGTGGGAACTCCAACAATCACAATATGTGACCAGCCTTCCCTTTGGCCTTTCCTTTATTCAAATGTCGTTGAAAGAATAAAGAATAAAGCAAGAGTGATAGGTGCCCACCACTTGTAGTATACTGGTATGTGGGTATTGTCAGTGTAGTAATACATGGGTGGCTAGGCACATGCATCTTCACCCCCAACAACCTCCCAATTAAAGGTGAATGTGTCCCTAGTGAAGAGAGAACAATAAAGAAGGGACAAAGTACAAATGTACATAAGTACAATAGGATGAGGAAAAAAATCATCTCATCCAATGCCCATCAACTTCCTAAGGAAGGCAAAATACTCTAGTGAGAAACTTTTTATGAGCAGATAAGCAAGATTTTAATCAGTTGAGATCTTGACAAGGTTAATGAACCTATTCTCAATAACCTTTTTATTGTCTGCCAAGTGTAGCCATATCGCATGCCACAACTCCCACTACAAATGCTATCTTAAGACAAGTGGCTATTATGGCATAAATCAAACTACCCATGGTGAATGCATAGGGATCTTAGTCATCTTGGCCTTTTGCTCATCAGATTTTGGACAATCAGCCTAATTAACCTTCACATGAGAAGGTAAAGCCGCCAATAGGCTTACCATCCTACATATGAAACCGCTCAAGGACTTTCTAAAAATACTTCTTTTGTGTGACAAATAAATTAGGCCCTTAGAGAAATCATGCGTGATGCACATCTCAAGAATGTGCAAGGCCTATCCCATGTCCTTCATCTCAAAACTCTTATTGAGATGAGTTTTCAAGGCATCTAGCTCATCACATGAGCTTTCTAGCAATAAGCATATCATCCAGATAGGGTACCAAAATCATAAGGCTACCATCACAAGCCTTTTTCATATATAAACATGGATCCATAGCACTACAACTATATCCCTGTGAATGCATAAAAGCATCAAACTTATGGTATCATTCCTAGGTGCTTGCTTAAGGCCATAAAGGCTCTTTCTCAACTTGCACATTAGGCGTTCCTTGCCTTTTTCTTCAAAGCCCTTAGGCTACTGCATCTAGATCTCATCATGCAAGTCCCCATGTAAAAAAGTTGTCTTTACATCCATCTGATAAAGGTCCAGAGCTAGCTAAGAAACCAATGCTACTACTAAGCATAGGGTCATCATTTTGACCAGAGAGAATATAGTTCATCAAAAGCAACACCATATTCTTTTTTGAAACCTTTAGCTACCAATCTAGCCTTATAAGCAGACTTGGGATGTTTAGGAATATTTTGCAGCTTGTATACCCACTTGCATGGCAATGCCTTCTTGCCACTAGGCAAAGGAACCAAATTTCACATATGGTTAGTTTGTAAGGAGTCAAAAATTCAACTACATAGCCATGTCCCATGAGTGACTATCATCTCTGTGTATGGCCTCATCATAAGAGAGAGGCTCACCTACATATGTCACCATAAGGTTATCTAGATGGCTCTATGGGAGCAAGAGACTCCTCCTAAAAGATCTCCTTACATATCTCAATCACTTTCTCAGGCTGGTTATACATATTTTTCTCATGGAAATGATATCATGGCTACAGATAACTTTGCAAGCCTGTGGATCCCATAGGTGATAGCCCATCTCACCTATATCTCCATAACTAAGAAAGATGCATTTTGTGGACTTAGAATACATCTTATTGCACTTGTGCTTGAGAACATGATAGAATGCCTCACAATCAAAGACACGCAAATGAGCATATGATGGAGGTTTTCTAGTTCATACATCCTCTGTAACTTGGCAATCAATAGCAGTGCAAGGGACTTGTTAATCAAGTATATGAAAATAATAACTGCCTTAGTCTAAAAGTACTAGGATAAGCTTGCCTAGCTAAGCATATTATGAATGCACTCTTAAATTGTCTTGTTCATGTATTTGGCAATACCATTTTGGTGAGGTGTGTAGGGAGCAGTTAATTGATGCTTAATATCTCACTCATCACAAAATTGCTCAAAATCTTTTGAGATATACTCACCCCCATTATCTAACCTTAGGCATTTTAGCCTATACTGAGACTGGTTCTCAACAAGAGCAAGCCAATACTAAAAGATAGACAATACATCCAATATTTGCTTGGTAAGGAAATCCTAGATCTTATGTGAGTAATCATCAATGAATGTAACGAAGTACTTTTACACCACCTAGCAAGACTGATAGTGCATGTGACTACATACATCTGAATGAAAAAGAGCCAAAGGCTCACCCATACGTTTCATGCTAGACTTCTTATGCATAGTACTATTTGCTTGCATATAAATAATGATCACAAGACTTAAAACACTTATAGTCTAGGGATAGAAGATACTACAAAAAACTAGTAAGCATTTTCATTTCTTTCAAAGACATGTGCCCAAGGTGACGATGCCAATGAGATACATGTGGAACTGTAGTCATCACAAACCTAAACATGGTCAATTGATCCAGATACAAGTAAAGGATAGAGGGTACTAAACTTAGCACCACATGTAATAACAAGATTTCCATAATAAATTTTCCATGAGGAATCACCAAAAGAGACAACATATTCTGCATCATGTAAGGTACTAGTAGCAGAGATAAGGCTCTTCACGAGAGCTAATTATCAGGACCAAATAAGGGTCCAAAACTAGATCTAAGGCTCTAGCCAGGCTCTTACACCCTCCAAACAACCCCCATAACCTCAAAGCCAGGAGCATTTGGATGCTACAGATTGGTTAATCTAATGAATTCGTTTGTATAGACATGAATGTCAAAACTGTAGTCCAATGTACTATCCATCCTGATTCCAAGTAGAGGGAGCTTCCCATACATATAGGTGAGTAACACCTCATTTTATACACAAATAGAGCAGCCCATATTGACTACTATGGCTCCTATAGCTCCTTTACACCCGAAGGATTTATCTAGGATGGAGCCATCTTAAAACATAAAGAATAATGAATTTATCTCTTTTTAGTCCTTTTTTTCCTACCGCTTAGGTTTTGCTTTTGTGGCATAGGTGTAAAAGAGTTTTGTTCATCATTTTTTGTTTGAATGAGCAATAAATGCACATTTTTCAAACATAAATGAAGGTATCTTGATGCAAATCCTCATGTTGTACCTCATTATAGATCAATATACACACTCTTAGTTTTTCATAATTTTTAGCATACTAAAAGTAAATTTTTCTATTTTTCCCTTCAAAAATACTATTTTATGTTTTTTTCCATTTATTTGAAGTAAATTATTAAATTTTCTTGATTTTTAAATCTATATAACTGGTATGGATTGTGGTTCATTAGCATATTAATTATTATTCCATGCAAATAATATTAAACTCTCAAAACCCAATAAGATATCCATTTTTGTATTAAATCTCACTTCTTGGATTTTGTAAATTTAAATTTTTTATGTTAGCAATTGAAAGTGACCAAGTTTTTAATGATTTTAGATATTGACAAATATAAGTCAAGTATTTTAAACCATTTTTCGCAATAGACATAAGAGATACAAATAGATCATTGACACTGCCACCCAACCATTGATGCTCACCTTTGTGCTTTCTCACCCCATTCCTTGCATCTTATCATAATATGGCACCCATTCTCCATCATCCTCTTAGCTCATACGAATAGCAATTATGGCAAGAGAGAAAGAGGAGAGAGAAATACTAAAATTTGAACTTTCCATAAAATGCATAATTTCTCTTGCTGTCTACAGCAAAATAGAGTGAAGAAATTAGAGATCTCATAGCAAGAGGAGGAGGCATGATTCACAAAGTGCAAAATCCAATTTTAAATTAAGAATGGGAGCACTGAAAAAAATGTGCCTCTCCATTTGTTGAGTTTTTTAAATTGTTAAGGCTTCTTAAGCCTTATTAACTACTAACTTTCCAAATAACCAATGTCGTGTTCACATTTCGGCAAGTGGTTTTAGGCTAAACACAATGGCAAAAAACCTCGGATTCACGATTTGATTGGATAGGTGGCTTCCTAAGATCGAAAACTATTAACCTGGCCTCTATCACTTGCATTTCGGCTTCTAGATAACGTAGTTGCTTATAACGTCAAACTTGCGGCCACTAAATGGGGGATCAAATAGACTCTAATCGATGAATGGACACTTGCATTGGATTTTTAGTGTCAAAATGTACCTAGAAAAACCCCATCTCCTTGATTTGTGAACGACACATTTTCCACCAAAACCACAAGTTGTTTGTTTTACAGCGCACATGCCACTTTTGCGCTTTAAAATCCATATTAAAATCAGCTCTCATTGGTGACCATGAAATAGGGTGACTCAGCCCATCAAACCTACAAACTAATGCGCATACACACAAATAATAAAAGGTCATCAAGTTGCTTCAAATAAAATACACAACATAGCACAACACAACCCTCACCCTATCCCCTAACAAAATCAAGGCATGAGTTCCACGAGGGATAGGACAAGCATACTCTGACAAATAAGTCAAAAGCTAGTTGTTAATGAAGTACTTCAACATAGACTAGATAAAAAAATAGTCAAAGGGATTATCCTAATAAGTGGTGGCTTGAATTGCCTAGCTGACTTAGGACAACTAGACCAGGATCTCCTACTAGGCGAGTACTCCTATAGGCTATCTCCATTATATAGTTTGTTCCATTTGTCTCAGACTCTATTTTTTATCATTTGATATTTGGATGTGTAAAAAGGAGGGAGTTGAATGACCCAAGGAGAATAGGGCACATGTCTTAGGTCTAGTCTAGTATCCAAGAACCTACCAAGATCTCTTGAGACAACATGCTTTTTCTTTTTATTCCCACTCACTTTTATTTTTTCTCCAACAATCCTTACTTTCTTTTTGACAAATTTGAGCACCATGGATCTTTGGTGTCACCTTATGAGGGTGGGGCATTGAGCATATCTAACACCCCCCCTCAATGTCCACCCGTAGGTGAACTATCTCGAGTCTCTGAAGATGAACTTGAAGCAGATCCTTCGTAAGTGCTTTGGTGAAGATATCTGCTCCATTCTCCTCTGTTGGACAGTAGACCAGTTCTACTATCCCATTCTCAATCAAATTATGCACATAGTGTTACTGGATCTCTATATGTCTGGTGTGCGCATGAAGCACTGTATTTTTGGCAATGGCGATGCAACTCTAATTGTCACATCTCAGTACAGTTGGTTCTTCATCCTACACTCCCATATGCTATAGGATCCTTCTCAACCATATTGCTTTACATGCAGCAAAACAAGCTGCCTTGTACTCTACAATGCCATTATTGGCTGCTGCTTACTAATCTAAGAGAAAATTCATGAACCCAAAGAGAAACAATAACCAAAAACTAACTTCCTGGAATCATTGTCTCCTGCCCAATCTGAGTCACAGTTCCCCACAAGAGAAGTTCCAGAACTGTTTGTGATACCATAGTCAAGAGTTTGCTTCAAGTATCTGAGCACCTACATCCCAGCTTTCCAATGACTCTCAAGAGGTTTGTTTGAGAACATGCTCAAAACACCAACAACAAAACTGATATCTGGTTTGGTGTTACACAAGTAGATCAACAGATTGCCAACCAACCTTCTATACCACCTCCCAATGTCTACTAGTGCTGATAACTTTGTATTCACCTCCATAGGTGTAGCTATCTCCTTGCACTCGGTCATGCCAAACGCCTTTAGGATCTCCCATGCATACTTCTTCTGAGAGATGAAGATCTTTCATGGCTCTTGCTGCCAGACTTCAATCCCCAAATAATAGTGAAGCAAGCCTAGGTTTGTTATTTCAAACTTAGAACTCAAAGCCTTTTGAGTTTGGTTGATCATATATTCATAGTCACCTGTAAATAAGAAGGTCGTCCACATTTAGAACAATTAGTACAGACTTTTCACCATCCTTGTAAACATACAAGTTAGCATCTGAGGCATATCTTTTGAAGTTTAAGTTTAAAAATAACTTATCTATCTGCAGGTACCATACTCAAGGGGCTTGTTTAAGCCCATACAATGCCTTCTTCAGCTTACATACTTTGTTCTCAGAATGGGGGGCCTCAAACCCTGGTGGTTGAGCCATGTACATCTCCTCCTTGAGGTTACCATTTAAGAATGCTGACTTAACATCCATTTGGTAAACAAGCCACTGTGAGTACTGTGCAAATAGTGGTCATTCTAGTAGTTGGGGCAAATGACTCTTGAAAATCAAAACCTTCAACATGTGAAAATCCCTATGCAACTAGTATGGCCTTGTTCTTTTCTAAGGTACCATCAGCCTTGTACTTTACCTTCCAAATCCACTTGGTATCAATAACCTTCTACTTTGCTAGTAGCTAATCCACTAGCTCACAAGTATCATTCTTCATTATGTTGTCATACTTGGCTTGCATGGATGCCTTCCATGCTGGATTTGCAAGTGCAGTCAATTGGCTCCTTTACTTCTCTCATAATCTTAGCCATCAAGGCCGTATTGATTATGTGAGAATAAGCCCTCCTTTTCTCCTCTATTCTTTGAGATCTCCTTGGTCCGTCTACCTTCTCCTCAACAGATGTAGAAATAGGATTATTGTGGTCATAGAGTTGCTTCACCCAACACAGAAATGGCTTTTCCGGTGGGGTGATGTCAGGTTGGTGAACTTTTTCCTCATCATTTGAAGATGATGCTTCCTCCTCCTTAAGGATAGGTACAACTCTTGGGACAGGTTCATAGTGGACTACTTCTTTGCTTGATGATAAAGTAGAAGAACTTGCCTTCTCCTCCTCCATTGTATGCGACTGCTCCTTGAACACCACATCACGGATCGCGATGATATTCTTTACCTCTCAGTCATATAATTTGTAAGCCTTCTGCTTATCACTATAACCCAATAAGATACATTTTTTACTTTTTGGTTTTAACTTGTTTCTCTTCTCATCTTGAACATGTGCATAACATTCATATCCAAAAATTCTGAAATGTGAGATAGATGGTTTCTTACTAGTGTAAGCCGCATGAGGTGTTTTTTCCTTGAGAGCCTTTGTGTAGCTCCGATTTAGAATGTAGACTGTAGTATTAATAGCTTCAGCCAAAAAATGGTTAGGAAATCCCTTGCCCTTTAGCATGCATCTTGCAATCTCCATAATGATGCGATTCCTGTGTTCCACAACATTGTTTTGCTGAGGTGTGTGAGGCGTTGTCAATTGACGCTTGATCCCTTTGCTCTTGCAAAAGTCTTCAAACTCCTTTGAGTTGAACTCACCACCACCATCTGTTCTAAATTTCTTCACACTTTCTATATTTCATTCTCAACAAGTTTTAGCCATTCTTTAAACTTACCAAAAGCTTGAGCCTTATCACGAAGGAAGTACACCCACATTTTCCTACTATAGTTGTCGACAATCAACATAAAATAAGAAGATCCCCCCAAGGCTTGTGTAGGCATCTTACCGCACAAGTCAGCATGCACCAACTTTAGAGGAGCCTGTGCTCTATTCTTGCTTTCTTGTGGAAATGCCTTGATTTGTTGCTTGCCCATTATACAAGCTTCATATGGTTCCTTCAATTTAGTCACTGCAGGTAGGTGAGCAACCATACCTTGCTTGTGCATCTCCTTCTGTAGAGATTGAGAGAGGCAGAGACAGAGTGAAGAGAAAGCATGCTCTCTCCTTCTTCCTTCATTATCTCATAACCACACACATAGCATAAGTGTATACTATAGTATTAAGGTCCCACACTTATGCTATAGTCCCACACTTGCTGATATAGCTGGACAAGGCTGATGTCGGTCATACATACTAACAGGAGAATAATATGAGCTTGATATTCTAACACTCCCTCTCAAGCTCAAATCATCTGATGAACTCCAAGTAGCTGTCTAAAACTACTAAACTTATCTTTACCCAAAGACTTGGTAAAGATATCTACAACCTGTTCATCAGTCTTCACATGCATCAGATCTACTCTCCCTGCAAGAACCATCTCTCTGATAAAATGGTAGTGTACCTCTATGTGATTTGTCGTGGCATGGTATACTGGATTCGTTGCCAGGAGTACACTACTGATATTGTCACATAATAAGGTCACTGGAGCATCCACTTGAATATCCAAATCAGCCATAAGCTTGAGTAGCCATGAAATCTCACATGCTGCCAATGCAGCACCCTTGTACTCTGCCTCAATACTAGACAATGCAAGCGTTGGTTGCTTCTTGCTGATCCAACTGATCATGCCACTTTCAAAGAAAAAAGCATAACCACTCGTAGATCTACGGTCATATGAGCATCTTGCCCAATCCGCATCTGTGTATCCAACTAGTTTCAAGGGCCTATCTCTCATATAGAACAGCCCATAATCTATAGTGGACTTAACATATCTCATAATCCGCCTAATAGCATCCAAATGTGGCTTCCTGGTCTTCTGCATAAACTGACTTATGAGCCCAACTGCATAACTCAAATTTGGCCTAGTGATGGTCAAGTAGATCAGACTTCCAACCATCTACCTGTGCATAGTCACATCCTGAATTTCAGCTCCAGTGCTAATGTCCAACTTGACATTCTGATCAAGGGGTGTATCCAATGGTTTGCATTCAGCCATGCCATACTTTTTTAGCATTTCCATGGCATAATGTTTTTGCATCAGCCATAAACCATTTTCAGCCTTAATTACCTCAATACCCAAAAAATACTTCAATTCACCTAGATCTTTCATGTCAAATTCAGATTTCAACATCTTCATTACATGCTGTATGCCCAAGTCATCATTACCAGTGATTATCAAATCATCAACATATATGACCAGCACTACCAAGCCACTATTAGTATTCTTTGTAAATAGGTTGTGATCAGCCCTACCAATAGTAAATCCCAACCTCTGCAAGTAGTTACTGATCCTAGCATGCCAAGCTCTCAGAGCCTGCTTCAGCCCGTATAGTGCCTTTTCTAGCTTGCATACATAATGCTGAAAATCAGGGCGAACATACCCTTTTGGTTGAACCATATAGACATCCTCTACTAAGTCACCATTAAGAAAGGCATTCTTCACATCCATCTACTATCATTTCCAGCCTCTAGCAGCAGCCAAAGCAATCAGAGTGCGTATGGTTTCCATCTTGGCAACAAGGCTGAATGTTTCCTCATAATCAAGTCCATACTATTGGGCATACCCCTTAGCAACCAGCCTGGCTTTGTACCTTTCCACACTGCCATCCGACTTGCATTTGATTTTGTAGACCCATTTGCAGCCAATGGTCTTTTTTCCTTCAGGCAGCGGCACAAGATCCCATGTCTTATTTTCAGCCAAGGCATTCATTTCTTCATCCATGGCTGCACACTAGTTCTCATCTTCCACTGCTTCAGCATATGTACCTGGTTCTTTGATCTCCATCACTTTTGTCATATAAGCATAATGCTTTGCAATGTAGCCACTATATGTCAACCTATCAATAGGGTATGTGACCCTCTGTGAGAGTCTAGGCTGTGGTGCACTTCTTGATTCCCCTCTCTCAACATGAGGCGAAATGTACCTGCTCTGCCTTGCGCCAGGTATGTAGACAGTCGGAATACCAAGTTCACTATCTAAAGTGTCAGTATACTCATATCCAGAAGTCATTCTACCAGGTGTCATCATCCCAGATACATCCTCAGTAACTTTCTCTTTTCCTTTGCTGTCCACGACATCATATCTCCCCCTCACTGACATACTGGTGTCAGTGGACGGTGAGCTCCTCAATCTCCCTGTCCATGGGGATACTGTCTGACTACTAGGTCCTGTTATAGCAGTGCTCTGCTGCATATCAACTATAGATACATGAGTAGAAGGCATATCTAATGGCACTATAGCCGGTGATACATACCAAGAACCCATCTCATAAAAAATAACATCAATGCTCACCAAGGTCTCCCTGGTAGAGGGATCATAGCATTTGTGTGCCTTCTTCTCCTGCAAATATCCAATGAAAACACACTTATGCACTTTTGGATCTAGCTTATTCCTTTTTTCATCTGGAATATGGACATAAGCAAGACAACCAAAGACTTTCATGTGACTTACATCTGGCTTATAGCCATACAGCTTCTCAAACGGTGTCATCTCATGAATACTTGCAGTGGGAGTCCAATTCAAGATATACATGGCTGTCATAACAGCCGTAGCCTAATAATAGAGCGGCATCTTCTTCTCATTCATCATGGCACGAGCAGCTTCCATCAAGACCCTATTCTTTCTTTGAGCTACCCCATTCTGCTGAGGAGTGTAGCTGCAGGTAAGCTGCCTACGTATGCCATTTTCAGCCAAAAAGTTGTCAAACTCATTTGACACATACTCCCCATTGCTATCTGATCTCAAGCAAGAGATATAGCAATCAAATTCCTTTTCAACCTGCTTTTTAAACTGTTGAAAAACAACAAACACCTCATCCTTTGTCTTCAGAATGTAAACCCAAGTATATCGACTGTAATCATCAATGAATGTCACATAATACTTCGAGCCTCCCATGGATGCATTATGGGCTGGCCCCCAAACATCAGAGTGCACTAACTGCAACGGACGTGTACTCTGCCTTACATGCCTGACAAATGGCAACCTTGACTGCTTACCAAATTGGCAAGCATCGCATACATGACCAATATCTAAATATTGGAACTTGGGTAAACCTGTAACAAGCTGTTTTCTCTGCATAATTTGCACCCTTTGCAAATTCACATGCCCCACTCTCTTGTGCCAAATTTCCAAATCTCTGATAGTGCCAGAACAATGGGCAAACATAGCTGAATTCAGCTCTAGCAAGGTAGCATCAAGAGTAAACATTCTACCATTCCTGTGGCCACGAGCTATCAACTTGCATCCATTGCCAAACTCTTCAATAAAGCAACCATGCTTGTTGAATCTAACCTACAAGTTCTGCTTCGAACAGACAGTAAGTTCTTCGTAATCGAAGGAACATGCAATACATTATGCAAATTTTTCTTTCTGCCATCATGAACCACAAGAGGCACTTTGCCTTTATGCTCAATGCTATGCTGCGTGTCATCACCTGTACAGACATAGCCATGTTTTTCAGCCACCATATCAGTGAGCCAATCACTGTGAGGAGTCACGTGGTTCGATGCCCCTGAATCAATGTACCAAACTACATCATCAGTGCATTTTTCAGCAACTCTATCTCTTACATACTGCATGGCAAACAATCTATCTCCTGAAGTATCATTTGCCTGACTATATGTAGCAAAATGTCCATGTTGTTTGCCTTTCTGATTGCCCTGCTTCTTCCAACAGTCCTTGGCAATATGCCTATACTTCCCACAGTAATGACAATCCTTATCCTTGTTCGAATTTTCAGATGGATGCTGCTGTTGCCAGGAGCCTCTACCTCTAGGGCTAGATCTCCCCCTGCCTCTAAAGTTTCCACCATCTCTTGCATTCGATACCTACTGGTTGTTATTGCCATAGGATGCATTTTGCTGGCCTCCTCTGCCAGATCCATAGCCTCTACCATGGTTTCACGGCCGCGTTGATTGGAATAGAAAACTACATCCTTGTTTTTAGAACTGCTAGATCCTATAGCCAAGCCAAGCTTAACCTCTTCATGAATAAGCAATGCAACCAGCTCATTGAAATCAGGCATTTCAGCCCGCATAGACACAGAAGTGTCAAAATACCTATACTCAGGCCCCAAGCCATTCAAAGTCACAGCAACCATGTCTTTATCTTCAACCTGTGAACCAACAGATGCCAATTGATCCGTAATGGTCTTAACTTCCGTGACAGAATCCTGTATAGATCTGCTCTTCCTCTCCATGTTATTGAGCTTCTGCTTCAACTGTATCTTCCTGGCACTTGTGGTTGTGCCATAATACTTGACCAAAATGTCCCATGCATTCTTAGGAGAGATGCAGTTCATTATCTGCATTACCATGGCATCTGAGATACATAAAGAGAGCCAGTGCAAGACTCTACGAGCTCTTTCTATTCAAGTTCGATGTAATCATCTCTGATCAGCGATCTGGGAGCTCAGGTTTAGCTTTTGCTCCAGTCACCAACTCCTAATAGCCTTTCCCTATTAAGAAGTTCTCCATGCGGAACTTCCATATGGCATAATTGTTACTGTCAAGCTTTTCTCCCACTATCTGGGTTATATTGTCAGTCCTCTCTGCATTAGCCATGTCGTATGCTCTGTCTGACTACCTGCAAGCCAACAAGTGTCCCTGACTCACTACAGTTCTTGATTGTTTTTGACAGTTTTATGCAACAAATTTATTGTCAAAACCAGGGTATTTCAGCCCTTTTACTACTCAAAAACATCCACAAACATGTGGTCCCACTTGTAGATACATTTGTCAATACATATGCTATGTAGTTGCTTCAAGTCTATAATATGCAGCTTTACTGCCAGGGTTCATACATGCAATCTGAACACAGTAAACTGTCAGTGACCAACAGCTTATTCAAAGCCAAAAATGAGTCATATACATGTCATACATGTCCCAAACCTTCATAGATAGCTGCTAGTACATGTAGTAGTCCAAACATAACCATACGGGCACAAATCAGTGCATAGACAGCAGGTATAGGTGTCAAACTTCCTGCTCATAAGTTGCAGTCAGTAAATGTTCAGTAAAACCTAGTCTATCCAGCTCCAAAACAGCCTCAAATCATGTCATACATTCACTTTGAGGTGTTAGGTTCAATACATGAGCATTCGGGTGACCATAGACATCACGTCTTCACAAATCTAAGTCATAGATTGCATTTACAGTTTGTATCTAGCCAAGACAATGTAACTGCATTAATTTCCAACTCTAGACTTCAGTTTTCAGTAGTATTTAATGCTTGTCTTAGTCTTCCAGACATTCAATAGACATATCCCAAGTCATACATTTGACATGAACCAAGCAATGTCATGTAATGCTTCAAGTGTAAACAATGCTTGCTGTCTACAGATTCATGACAGTTTTCCAACCAAGTAAATGCTTCCAAATTTGAGTGTTTTTGTCAACAAACTTCAGCCCATAAGCATGACAACCAATGTACATGTTTCCCTGAACATACCTATGCTCTAATGAAGTCTTCCAGACATGTCCAAGAGCTCCAAACCCTTTCCAATGTAAAGCATATGCCATATATACCCTATATACAGCAGTTCAAGACTATTTCCAGGTCTGCAATTCACTGTTACAGTTCAATGGAGAGCTCAATAGGCAAGCATTTGTGTCTAGATCCCATCAATGACCTTCTAAGATGGTTTTTCAAGCATTAGAGAGCTTCAATAGGCCTTCATTGTGTTCTGCCTAGCCACAACAACCTGCATTGATAGCAAGCGCAAACACACAGGTAGGGGCTGCTACAACAACAGTAGATCTTGGTTGTTATAATGCTTGATGTGCACTCTATTGCACCCAAATCAGACCTCCAAATACTCTAGACAACCCATAAACAACCACTTGACCAATGGGAACCACAATGAACCAATGCATACCTTTCCAATGAACAATGGCAGCTTGTTTGGTCTTTGAGAAATCCTGATCTTCAACTCCTACAAGTCTTCTTGACTTCCTCCTGCTCTAGCATGGCTCTGATACTATGTAGAGATTGAGAGAGGCAGAGACAGAGTGAAGAGCAAGCATGCTCTCTCCTTCTTCCTTCATTATCTCATAACCACACACATAGCATAAGTGTATACTATAGTACTAAGGTCCGTAGGACCATTCACACTAGGTCTAAGACCACCGACTTATTTAATTGCCCACACTTGCTGATACAGCTGGACAAGGCTAATGTCGGTCATACATACTAACAGGAGAATAATATGAGCTTGATATTCTAACACCTTCAACACTACAAATCCGATGTGTCCAAACCTTTCATGCCAAAGCTTACTTGTACCCACTCTAGCGGTGATTGTAAGAGCACTTAGCTCATACAGGTTGTTCCCTCTTTCTCCTTTGCCAAAAACTTTACCAGCACTGTCAAGAATTTCTGCACTTGTCTTCTTGAACCTCACTTTGACCAAGATCAGTTATGGCAACAAAATTGATAAGAGATTTCTCCTAATTTCAAGAACATACAACACATTTGAAAGCTTTTTGACTTCACCATTTGCAACAACAAAAGAAATAGTATGTGTACTTGTAGCAAGGCATTTTGCATCATTTCCAACTATCACGGTGATGGATTCTTGTAGAGGCTACATAGAACTGTATAGACCTTTCTTGTTGGTCATGTTGGTCATGTGACGCGAGGCCCCACTATCCAATACCCATGAGTCAGTGGTAGATTCTTCTTGCATTGAGGAGCACACTTCCTCAATGGTCGTCATGAATAACTCCAACTCTGCTTCAACTGTATTGGCTATCTCTTTCCCTTTAATTTTAAGGGTACCATTCTTTTCATTTGCCTTCTTGACACGACAATCTGCGATTGCATGTTCTTTCTTCTTGTAGTAGAAGCACTCTCCTTGAAACTTCTTCTTACATGCCCTTCTTCTTTTTGTCATCATCAATTTTGGTGGAGAAACCACCTTTGCCTTTTGAATTGGCAAAGAATGTAGCATCTCCATTGTTGCTTCCTTCTCAGCCTTTCAGTCTCAACTCCTCCTCCATCAATAATGCACAAAACTCCTCAAAAGTTAAAGCTTGAGGTCTTACATGAGTATTAAGGGCAGTTACTAGTCCATCAAAATTTTGTGGAAAAATCCAAAGACACCTCTGAGCTAGCTCCTCGCTAGTCTTTTGTATCCTAGTGCTAGCCATCTAGTTGCATAGATTCTTAATTCGATTGATGAATGCTTTAGCCGTCTCTCCTTTAGCAAACTTCTCCGCTGCTAGTTGATTCTCCAAATTTTGAATCCTTATTTGGTTTCACGTTTTATACTCACACCTCAGTACATTCCAAGCCTCTGATGCTTTGGTTGTATGCTCAATCAAAGTCAAAACACTATCAAAACAACTTGTAATTAAGGCCCACAATGCATCTGCATTCCTTCATTTTCAAGCTTGTATAAGATCTGCATTCGGAGGAATCATCACACTAGAATTTGATGGGTTTAGGGTAGGCTATGGTTTTGTGTCACTCCCCAACACACTCCAAAAGCTCATAAGAATCAAGGATAGATGTAAATTTGAAATTCCACAAGGTATAGTTTGTACCATTTAACTTGCCGTCATTGAAGGTTGGTGGACGAATCCTCAGTGTTTGAAGAGCCGGTACAGCAGCACCACCTCCTACATTGCTTCTTGATGTTCCAGAACTGCTTCTAGAAGACGACATCGTTCCTCTTTGCTGTTAAAGACTTTGCCTCTTGTGCACTCTTTGATCCCTAGAGCTCCCTAGGCTCTGATACCATGTAAAAATTACACAATGTAGTGAACATAATTTGAGAAAGAGATAGAGAGTACACAACAGGTAAGAGGAGAATAAAAAATTTTATTTAGCTCCAAAAAACTGATACAAATATGGCTCTGTCCAACCGTGTGCTTCCATTGTGAAGCTTAGATGGCGATCTAGATAGAATATAGGTGAAGAGCTTAAGGCTAGCTGGAACAACTCTAACTGGGTGAAAGATAGATGATTGATGGCTATTAAGGGGTTTAGCTTTTATAGTCTATGAAGGGGGTCATGATGGATGAACTTCCATATCCACATGTGTTCGTTAACCTTCCATGTGCACATGTGTCTGTTGACCTTCCATATGCCCATGTGTCTGTTGACCTTCCATGTGCACCTTCACTAGTTGGCTAGGGAATATTCCCTTTACCGTTGTCTAGGGCCCTTGATAACTCCCTTATCCCACAACTCGATGCAATGTGCCTCGAGTTGCTACCAGCTTAACTACTCCATTTAACCCAAAGATTAGACCCACAATGGTCACCTTTTTGCCATTCGGTCACATAGACCTCATTTGACATACAAGTCAGGACTCAACCCGGGCTCACATATGGCTTCTCCTCATAATGGGGGCCTTATAACTTTTGAGCACCATGGATCATTGGTGGCACCTTATGAGGCTGTGGCATTGAGCATATCTAACATTTCATACCACTTAATATCTTCTCCTTTATTGATAATCTAGTAGTATAGCTCTTGCTCAACATTGAAGCACTCAAAGTTAGCTATTAAAAAATAATCACATTTAAAAAATTGTAGTACAAGAGACAAACAAATATCGATATCAAAATTAGATGTAGAAAAAAAAATATTGATATCAAAAGTAGATGTATTATTTATCTCTTGATTTTAAAAAAAATCCAATGTGGTTCCATCCATTCTAGACCCTACATTACGGAATATTTAACTCAAGTTTGGGCCTTTTAGTTTTAGAGAGAGAAAGCCTCTCAACAAATAGAGGGAGAGCTACCATTATGATAAAAATATAATTTTTAATTTTTAAAATATTTTTAAAATAAATTATTTATAGGGGACATATTTATAGAAGCATAGAGAACAAGAGACATTAGATAAAGTTATTTCTTGTCAATCCTATACAACTTTGTAGTCTTCTAGTTGTTTTCTTGAAATTCTTGAATAATATATCCAAACGCTTTTCTTCCATTGTAGTATCATTATATTTTTTTAAAAAATCTCAAGTAGTCCAACATAGTGCACTTTTGTGCCCCATTTTACATAGCATTTTCTATTTTCTCTTATCATTCAAAATCTTCTTCTACTTTGTCTTTTATTTCAATGGAAGCTTCATGGCTATGTGTGTCCCTTTCTCTTCTATTAGAGCAATCGCAATATAGAATAATTTTGATCTTAATAACCAAAGGTGGATTCGTACTACCATCTCTATTAACACTTGGGTTATGTTTCAAATAAACAAGAGGAGAAGATATGCAAATGAATTCATTGACACTTTACAAAGAGTAGGCCAAATATGTCAAGCTCGAAAGACTAGGAAAAAAATCAAGAAAGTGCTTATACAACATGCATATATGCACTTAGAACAGTGCTTACAAAATTGGCCCATTAACATGCAATGTCATAGACCGACCTATACATTTGAGATATATCAATAAGCTTTAGAGTAGGTCATATGTTTCTAGAATTTGCCAAAGTTTGTCTATGATTATAGACATATATCCACCTCAAAGGTTGATAGTCCATCAAAAGCATTGTGGGGATATTTAATACATTTCATGGTATTCAAAGATATATACAATCTAATGTAGCAATTTGACATGCGAAGATCACAATCTTCATGCCATCACATATCTTTGTGGACTTCTTTTATGATGAGGAAGGTTTAAAAATGTAATCAATATTTATATGTAAATTAGAGAAATTCCTAGGTCAAATATGGGATACAAACAAAATATATGGGATTACGTGTAAAGTGCAATGGAAATTCATCATTTGTAAATATATGATTATATTATAAAATTTATGTTGACTTTCTATTACATGAGATGGCATTATATGGATGAAAAATTTATTTTTTATATGGTGACAATCAACATTCACATGATGACATTGAAAATCCTATGATGATATTAGAGGTTTGGCTAGAAGATGAGCTATTAATGATGCTTAGTGTAAGTGAAAATGTCTCTTTATAGCAAGTGCAAACGGACTTAGCAAATGAGCATCTCAATATCCCTATTATGTCTTTATTCAAGTATAATGGTTGCAAGGTAAATATAATATGTAACTTGAAATTATGTTAGATTAACTAAGATACATGTGTTTTTTAAACTAATGTTAATTATGATGAATCTTATGTGTAGGTGCCTTATAGAAAAGAGAGAAATACTTCATGTAAAGCCCGGGTAATTCACTATATGTATACCCTCTATATCATGTCCTATTTATAAATATCCTTGTCTATGAATTTTTTCTTAATAAAACATAACCCTTTTCTATTCAATCTGTAAGTAACCCCTTTATATGGGACCGTTCTATATGTAAAAATTGTTTAAAAATACTATTTTAAAAATCCCTTATGTTGAACCCATGTGATACATACATATATTTATAACTGACCTCCTTGGGATGTAAAGATATTCTCACAATATTTTTTTCTCTTGTTACAACCTACTTGAAAGAAATACAAATGTAATCATTGTAAGAAAAAGAAAGGTAATACAAAGACAATTTCCATTATAAATATAATTTTTTGGTTGATTACAAAGACATATTTTACATACTAGAGGAAAATTTGTGATTTAAATAAAAGATTTTGAGGCTATAGCATGTATGTGGTTGGGCATATTTACAGTTACATGTATTGAAATTCAGTGTATCCAAACTCTAGAAGTCATTTCTGATATCATATAGACCATCTAAATCTATAGCATTAGGATGGGCAAATGTTGATATGGTGGGCCTAGGTAATGGGCATGGTAGAGAAGGCACATGAGCTAGTGGTATCGAAGTGTTTTTTGTGTGATGCACAATTGATAAGATTCTCCACCATCTCAGCTCTAAAGATAAGAAGGCCAACATCTGTTTAATTTCCCAAATGATCACCCTATATAAAACCATATAAAATGAGACCAAGGATTTAGTCTTTAACACTTATACTAAGTCTTTTTTTTTAAAGAATACATATATTGCTTGTTTGTAACATGAATAGATGTTCTAGGAGCAATTTGGCATTGTAGCAAACTCTCCAACTATAATTATGGCCGTCACCCTACTTTGGAACTTTGCAATTGATAATTCTAGTGTTGTCTAATATCTCGTAGTCTTGCATGCTAGCCTAAAAGCCATTGATAGGTTTTTCAATAGACTTATTTTGGTAAGGAATAGGCTCTCTCTCCATCCTTCTCATAGGGTTAAGGAACTTATTGCTTTAAATTATCATGGTACCCTACTATTGAATTGGTAATAAAGAAAATTTTTATTGCAATATCATACAATATCAAGCTCTTGCAAGATCTATGTCACAAGGAATGTAACAAACTTACACAAAAATAAACTTGAGATAACTTAGAAGAAAAATATTGAAGAGTTCCTTACCTTTCATTATATATGCCATCATGAGATATTGCATAAGATCTAGATTGTAGTCCCTGTATCAAGGATACACATCCAGAAGTGATATTCTCTCTTATATTATCACACTTGATAATAGAGAGTCTACTATGAACACCTTGTCTTGTTGATCAAATGGTAGATTTATAAGAATTAAGTTGCAAAAACAAAAAGGCTATACTATCAAGCCACCTAATTATGATGAAAAACATGCAAAATTTATGAATTATCAAGATTTATCCATACCTTTTAAAAAATTTTATTACTTGATCATTGGCCTCCTTACGTGGGTCTAAGAGTACTAAAATATATTTCTCACGCTGAAGTGAAAAGCACTCAATTGCTCTATTGGTGAGGCATTCTTAGAAGAAGAACCACATCAAAATGATATTTGAAGGTCTCATGATTCTCCATGTGTGGGTTAGTGTGTCTCACCTGAAGATTCTTGCTTTGTGTCTCATGTATATCCTATTGTTCTTGACCTATCCTCTATGCATTTAGCCTTGTATTGCAAGAATGGGATGATCCCTCTATCAGCTCCATCACCTTCACCTTTCTAGTACTTTTAAGGAAAGGAATGTCCAAAATTCCCTTCATCTTCCTTCCAATTATCACCATTGGATCCAATAATTTGTCATATCTAAAGAGAAGATGATTTTCCTTCTCTCATCCCTTTTGGGTGATCTAAGGATCTCTCATCAAGATAAGTTTGGTATTCTACTTTGTTCGAGAGCCATCTCTATGAAAAAGTAGAAGATAGGCCATATAAGAACTCTAAATAGTATGATAGGTGAAAAATGGGAAAAATGGATTAAAAGAGGTAGGACCCATAGAATGCGCAGGGAGGCCTTGGGATTTTGCACCAACACCTCTCATGATATGCCAGTCCAAGTCTTGCATAATGTGGAGGGACCTTCAGATTTTACAATGGTCTCCCTTCGCGTTGTGCTATCCTAATACTTGCATAATGCAAGGGTGAGCCCTTGAGAGTTTGTGCCAACCCACCCTCATGTTGTGCCTATCTAGGTGCCACACAATACGAGAGCAAGACCTTTAGATTTTGCAATGGTCCCCTCTCCCTAGGACCCACATAGCCTTAGGGAAAAGCCTCAAGATTTTGCAATAGCTCCCCCTTGTGTTGTGGTGGTACAAGTCTTGTATAACATGAGGATGGGACCTCAATATTTTGCATTGGCCCTCCCTCATGTTGTGGTGGTACAAGTCCTACTATACACAATGCAAGGAAGGGGGATTTCAAAATGTCAATGTTCCATCCTCGCGGTACACTAGATTGCTAGGTTAGAGACTCACCATTTTTATGTCTTACTGATCATGGGCCAAGAACACTATGGAGATCCAAGAGGCATGCAAGATATCAAATAAAATTTTGAATTTTGAATTTGGGATATATAAGGCAATTTCATGTGCTAACATCACTTAGTACCATATCACCATTACACGATCATCCACATGTGTCAAATTTTATTACACACATTTATGCCTTGTGTGCAATCCTTGAAGCTATAAAGGTCTCAATTATTGTCAAATTAGCGTCGCATTTTCTCTCTCTCTCTCATGTTACATAGGATGATTGAATCTCCCTCTATCCTAAGATATGTTAGTTCTTTTTGTTCCCTCCTATATGTTTGGTTCTAGTGGGATCATCAATAGGGAAGAAGAATGTACAAAGATGATGGGACCTCAAATGGGCCGGCACTGGCTATGGCACTAGCCGGACCTCATGCTCATAACAGACAAACACACCCTCGCGGCCTCGCGGCTAGGAGCGTCTATCTCTTGCTAAAGGACGAACTGTCCTGAAGCCTTATCTATGCGTTTATAGTTTTGTAGTCCAATGTTTCCCTTTCTATAAACTCCACAAAGGGAGAACCCATACACATTGGCAATAAATGCCACGATAATCACATACATGGGAGGCAACCTCTCGGTGGAATCACCACAGTCCCACTGCAGCTCTCCTACATCGCAGGGATTGGCCCCTTGATGCGCTGCTCAACATATAGAACAAACGAACAAACTCCACTCTCTCATTTTGAAAGTATTCCAGGAGATACCATGTGTCCTTACCAAATAATCTCCCAAGAAACCAACGTCTACCCTACGGTTTAGGTTGCCTTTCCACACTCAAGCGTGGGTCATCGTCATCGAAAACAGGTGCTATGCATCCAGTCCTTTATATTATTCTGATACCATGGTTGAGATGCACATGGAAAAGTGCTCAAACATAATTTTCAATCAGAAACGTGTTGTGCACAACCAGGCTTTCCAATGCTCATTCACTAACCCGTTGCGGCGATGTAAGGATAGCACCGAGACAACGCCCGCGTGCTACTATTCTCTTAATTAAAATACAACAAACTCTATGTCATGATATGCATCAGAAAATCAGCAACAATCAGTACTCAAATCGCACCATTCAAACATCCCACCCCCCTACGTTTAGATATTGCTTTCGTTGCATAGGTGTAGAGGTTCATTTTGCCATATTTTGATGTATGAAAAGCGATAAATTACAAACTTTGACAAGGAGATAGGGCAAACTGAGGCTAAACCTCATGCTTTGCCACTACCATATATCCACAAACAAACATTATATTTTTCCTTATTTTTGTGAAGCGTATTTCTATTTTTCCCCTTATTTTCCCCATTTTCTTGATTTATTTGGTAATAAAATATGCTATTTTTTGTTTTTTCTTGTTCCAATCACTTCAACATACTAACAATCAATTTATTTTTCATTTTTCCCCCATAGGAACACATTTCACCCACCCAAAACGACAAAATTACCATTTTACCGCTTAAAAACCACATTTCGGGTTCTAAGGGAATTAAATAGTGCATGTAAATCATTGCGAAATCAAAATGTTCTGATTAACATCATTTAATCATGATGCAACCAGCACTCAAACAAATTTTCATCCAATAAGAACATCATTACCATCATAAAATACCAAAAACCCTTCATTTTCTTCATAAAAATGGTAATACCGTGTTTTTACGAAACTCGAGACGCATTAAATGACTGTGTGACCAGCGGACGGAGCCTCCATTGCTCTCAATCCAATGCTGCATATCAATCTTTAGCATCTCCATCAATCTCCATCACTGTTTCCTTCAATCTCCTTCCCGATTCCTCCTTCAAGATAGTGCGCATGAACACCCATAGGGAGGAGAGAGAGAGAGAGGAGAGAGAAAGACTAGATTCTGATCACTTCATTCAGCCAGCCATATCTCGCGCAAAGACCAGCGATATGATCAGGGGAGAAGGAGCATTTGCCGGGTGATGTCTGTTCCATGGCTTACTTGCAGCCCCAAAATTGATTTGTGGGTTGGGGGGGGGGGGGGGGGGGGGGGGGGGGGGGGGTCCAATTTTTGCGCGCGTTGTTGCTGTTGTCGCCATATCCACACGCCATGTGAAAAAGATGAGGGGGGGTTCCAAAGGGCACCCCTCTTTAATCTCTCAATGTCCACCTTTTCATTCTTGGCCAATTTTTGGCCTCTTCCGCGTTCGGGCTTCGATTGGACCTCTGAAAAATCCTGCGTGTCCGTCTCGGCATCTCGCACTGACTGGTAACTCCCGACATCTCGCAGGCAGTCGAAAAAGTTATCAAAAATCCACAAGTGTCGCTCGAGTGCCTTTTAAAAGCCGTCTTTCACTTGGTGCTTAAAATCGTCCTAGCTCTACAGCCGCCGCCCTTTACTGATGGGACCTCAAATGGGCCGGCACTGGCTATGGCACTAGCCGGACCTCATGCTCATAACAGAGAAACATAGCCTCACGGATTTGCAGGCCAGGAGCGTCTATCTACTGCTAAAGGACGAACTGTCCTAAAGCCTAATCTATGCGTTTATAGTTTTGTAGTCCCATACACATTGGCAATAAATTCCTCGATAATCACATACATGGGAGGCAACCTCTCGGTGGAATCACCACAGCCCCACTGCAGCTCTCCTACATCGCAAGGATTGGCCCCTTAATGTGCTGCTCAACATATAGAACAAACGAACAAACTCCACTCTCTCATTTTGAAAGTATTCCAGGAGATACCATGTGTCCTTACGAAATAATCTCCCAAGAAACCAATGTCTACCCTACGGCTTAGGTTGTCTTTCCACACTCAAGAGTGGGTCATCGTCATCGAAAACAGGTGCTATGCATCTAGTCCTGTATATTCTGATACCGTGGTTGACATGCACATGCAAAAGTGGATGATCCTAAAGTGCTCAAACATAATTTTCAATCAGAAACGTGTTGTGCACAACCAAGCTTTCCAATGCTCATTCACTAACCCGTTGCGGCGATGTAAGGATAGCACCGAGACAACGCCCGTGCTACTATCCTCTTAATTAAAATACAAAAAACACTATGTCATGATATGCATCACAAAATCAGCAACAATCAGTACGCAAATCGCACCATTCAAACATCCCACCCCCCTACGTTTAGGTATTGCTTTGGTTGCATAGGTGTAGAGGTTCATTTTGTCATATTTTGATGTATGAAAAGCAATAAATCACAAACTTTAACAAGGAGATAGGGCAAACTGAGGCTAAACCTCATGCTTTGCCACTACCATACATCCACAAACAACCATTATATTTTTCCTTATTTTTGTGAAGCGTATTTCTATTTTTTTCTTATTTTCTCCATTTTCTTGATTTATTTGGCAATAAAATATGCTATTTTTTTATTTTTCTTCTTCCAATCACTTCAACATACTTACAATCAATTTGTTTTTCATTTTCCCCCCATAGAAACACATTTCACCCACCCGAAACGACAAAACTACCATTTTACCGCTTAAAAATCGCATTTCGGGTTCTACGAGAATTAAATAGCGCATGTAAATCATTGCAAAATCAAAATTTTCTGAGAAACAACAATTAATCATGATGCAACCAGCACTCAAACAAATTTTCATCCAATAAGAACGTCATTACCATCATAAAATACCAAAGCCCCTTCATTTTCTTCATAAAAATGGTCATACCGTGTTTTTACAAAACTCGAGACGCATTGAATGACTGTGTGACCAGCGGACGGAGCCTCCATTGCTCTCAATCCAACGTTGCACATCAATCTTCAGCATCTCCATCAATCTCCATCACCGTTTCCTTCAATCTCCTTCCCGATCCCTCCTTCAAGATAGTGCGCATGAACAGCCCATAGAGAGGAGAGAGAGGGAGGAGAGAGAAATACTAGATTTTGATCTCTTCATTCAGCCAGCCATATCTCGCGTGAAGACCAGTGATATGATCAGGGGAGAAGGAGCATTTGCCGGGCAATGTCTGTTCCATGGCTTACTTGTAGCCCCAAAATCGATTTTGTGGGGGGGGGGGGGGGGGGGGGGGGGGGGGTTCCAAAGGGCACTCCCCTTTAATCTCTCAATGTCCACCTTTTCATTCTTGGCCAATTTTTGGCCTTTTGTGTGTTCGGGCTCCGATTCGACCTCTGAAAAATCATACACGTCCGTCTCGACATCCCGCACTAACTGGCAGCTCCTGACATCCCGCACGGCAGTCGAGAAAATTATCAAAAATCCACAAGTGTCGCTCGAGCGCCTTTTAAAAGTCGTCTTTTACTTGGTGCTTAAAATCTTCCTCGTTGCAGCTACGGCCTTTGATGTCGAATATTTTTCCCCTAAATTTTGAATTTTTTGGCAAATTTTAGGCACATCCCGGGCTCAAAACTCCGCTCTCATTGGCAACCATGGGATAGGGCGACTCAGCCCGTCGAATCCCATAACAGATCTGCACAAAACAACCAAAGGAAGCATAAAGCTAATAAAAAATAGATACATATTAAAACACAACACAATGCTCACCCTACCCCCTGACAAAACCAAGGCATGAAATCCACGAGGAGTAGGCCCAGTATAATCTGATAGAAGGTCTGAAGCTAGTCACTAACCGACTGCTCCAACACGGCCAAACTAAAAAGAACTATCAAAGAGGTTGCCCTAAGTGGTGGTCTGAACTACCGACCTAGCTAAGGACAACACACCCTAAAAGCTCCTACTAGGTGAGGACTCCTATAGCTTGGTCAAGAAGTATTTTCTTTTCGCACATCTCTTCTTTTAGGTTTTTATTTTTCCATACTTGAGCATGTAAAAAGGAGGGAGCTAAGCGTAGTGACCCAAGGAGAACAGGGCATAGGCCTCGGGTCTTGTCTCGTTACCCAAGATCCTACCAAGCCCTCACGAGGCGACACTTAATCCTTTTTTGACGCTCACTTTTATTTTCGCTCCAACCTTCCTTACTTTCTTCTTTTCCAGCGAGATGCCACCCCTAGGAAGACAAGGCATCGGCCCCGGGTCTGACTCGTCCCCAGGAACCTACCAGGCCTTCGCAAGGCGATGAGCAACTGCTTCCAAATTTGCCTTTCTTTTCTTTTCTATTTTTATAGGGGTTAGAACCCCTTTTTACACACCTTTGTATATATTTATTTTCGTTGAGATATTTGGGTTTTTGTTTTCCTTATCTATCATCATCATTTTCCTTCGGCAGGCTTCTCTAACTGCCTCACAACTAATAAGAACTCCTAGAACGGCTGCCTAGCAGGCTAGCAGAATAGGGTCACTAGAACTGCCTTCTGAAACAGGTCTTTTGATGCCTGGCAATGTCTTTACAGGAGGCAACGACTACTCAGCCCTCCCTCAGACATACCTAACCTAAACCTGGGACTTCATGCCTTGGATGCCGGTCCCAAAAAAAAAAACCCTACAAGCACACAGACACATATAACATAAAAACACGGTACTCGTAAAGGAGAGATATCACCTAGATAGGGCCACGAGAAGCTTTCGCGCAACATAGGCTCCTTCCAAGCGCTTCTTTGAACTTGTCTAGCACAAGACTAAAACAAGAAACCATTAACCACACCCATACTAAACAGACGACTGGCCCTCTTGGCCTAATGAAATAAAGCACTTCACCACAAAAACTGGTCGGCCCTCTTGGCCTAATGAGACAAAACATTTAAAACCTTGCAAAACTGGCTCTCTTGGCCTAACGAGATCAAACATAATAGCACCTACACATCCCTCCCCGAAATAGTATAGATATACAATAATATGCTCCTTTCCAAGGAGGAAAAATAGGGCTCACAGTCCTAAGCTAAATGCATAAGATTATGACCCATCCCTCCTGCATATATAGCAAGAGGCATACACATAACATGTTGTCTAATCAGCCTATGGGTCTAGGATAACAACGGTAGATGGGTCTTGGCTACTCTTTGCATCATCCATATCAACCATCGCCTGCCATATATTGCATGCTCTAATAACATTCCCCACAAGCGACCGGATCCTGTCTCATTAGTGATAGCAATATCCAAACTAGGACCACAATTGAAGAAAAGGTCTTCTTCATAAGCAAGGTTTGCCAGAGAATCCACAAACTGATTCCAGTAATGTGGAATCCGTTGAAGAGACACTCTCAAACTCCTCAAGTAGGGTCATGGCAGTTCGATGATACATACAAAGGATGGGATTCCGCACTGTGTATGTCCCATCTAGTTGATTCAAGATCAACTAGGAATCCCCTTTTACTAACAACCGCCGAATACCACCTTGTTTGGCAATATACAGTCCCATAATCAAGGCTTTATACTCCGCCATGTTGTTAGTGAATCCTACCCCGAGATAAGTAGCTAACTTCATCATAACTCTACGTCTGGGATCTCGGATTACTACTCCAACACTCCCCTTTTTATTAGGGCCCCTGGATGCTCTGTCAAAATATAATGTGTACGTCCACAATGGGTTTACACAGCCTGCCATCAGGAACTCCTCTATTCGTAATTATGATAGTCAAAATTTAGCATGTTTAGAGGATGAATTGATGGCTCCATCCCACCTTCTTCATTAAACTCAATGGGGATACTTGTCAACATTCGTAAGCAATGATGGCAAAAGACTTTGATCTCCCACACAAAGGTTCCATCTTCTTGCTCAATCACTTTGTATCTTTTGCTCCACCAGATAAGTTTCCCCTGATGGTATCTCTACTCCAAATATGGGTGCTCCAAATAAGGAATTAACCGCCCCATCAACCAGCTTTAAGCTCTTTTGTAGGTCTCAAATCAGCCCCAGCATGGACCTGCAATGCATTTCTCCGTGTTAGCATACTTAGAAATAATAAGGTTTAATCTTATTAATATTAACCTTATTTTTAAATTCTACTCCCCTGCAGATCAACTAGTAGAGCCGTAGACCTATTTTTTCCTATCTTGACAATCTTGTAGGGGCCATTCCATCTAGGTTCCAGCTTCCTTGGAAACAACTCCCTACATGCATCGTAGTACATAACTAATTGCCCGTTTTTAAAGGTATACTTCTTTGCTTTAAGGTTGTGCAACTGCTTCATCCGATGTTTAGCTACCTCCTAGTGTAATAAGCTCTGCAATTTCAGCTCATCCAGGTGGGCTATGGTCGTGAAGCGTTCAAAGAGTGCATCCTCGTCTCCCAAAGAGTGGTTAATTGCAAACCGTATGGTTGGCAACTCGATTTTGAGGGGTGACACACACTCTTCCCCATAAACTAATTTAAATGGAGTATGGTCGGTAGCTCGCTTGAACGTTGTATTGTACGCCCATACAGCCACATACAACTTCCTGCCCCAGTCTCGTTTCTTCTCAGAGACTATTTTAGACAAGATACCCACAAGCTGCTTATTAGTACTTTCGACTTGCCCATTGGCATGCGGATTATATGGGGTCATTTTGTTATGCTTGATTTGCCAAGCTTCAGTTAGGCTTTTCGAAAAGATGCATAAAATTGGTCGATTGTGGTTATGGTTCAAGTCTCTATGCTATGATACCATACTCCAACCCTTCCTTTTAAAGTCATGTTAAAGAACATCATAAGATGTCCCTCATCTTGGATGCGGTAATTAAACATTAATCTTTGAAATTCACAAATGTGAAACTCTGCATCTTCTTCGACTAACCCATTAAAAATGGGCAAAGGAACTCCTAAAGCTGGTAGATCCAGCGTTTCTACAGGAATTGCAATGGGTTGTGCCATGACGACAATCGGATTGACAATAGGAGTTTGGACTGATGGGATCACACCCCCACTTGAAGTGGGTTGACTTGGTGGAAGAGAGGAAGAACTTGCGCTTCCTCCAACACCTAAAGGACTATGTGTAGCAGTTGGGTTACTAAGACCACTGCCTTTTATGCATATCGGGCTACTCCTTTGAGGAGAATAGCGACTTACAATCTCCAACCGCCGTCTAGCCCTCTCAGCATGTTCAGCTTTTTGTATTTCGGCTTGACGGTCCTTGTCAGAGGACATAAACCAACTTTTTTGGTCCCTAAAAACCCTAGATTCGAGAACCACCACTTGTTGGCAGCTCCCGGCAGGACGCACCACTGATGGGACCTCAAATGGGCCGGCACTGGCTATGGCACTAGCCGAATCTCATGCTCATAACAGACAAACACACCCTCACGGCCTCGCGGGCCAGGAGTGTCTATCTGTTGCTAAAGGACGAACTGTCCTAAAGCCTAATCTATGTGTTTATAGTTTTGTAGTCCAATGTTTCCCTTTCTATAAACTCCACAAAGGGAGAACCCGTACACATTGGCAATAAATGCCACGATAATCACATACATGGGAGGCAACCTCTCGGTGGAATCACCGCGGCCCCACTGTAGCTCTCCTACTATCGTAGGGATTGGCCCCTTGATGCGCTGCTCAACATATAGAACAAACGAACAAACTCCACTCTCTTATTTTGAAAGTATTCCAGGAGATACCATGTGTCCTTACCAAATAATCTCCCAAGAAACCAACGTCTACCCTACGGTTTAGGTTGCCTTTCCACACTCAAGCGTGGGTCATCGTCATCGAAAACAGGTGCTATGCATCCAGTCCTTTATATTATTCTGATACCATGGTTGATATGCACATGCAAAAGTGGATGATCCTAAAGTGCTCAAACATAATGTTCAATCCGAAACGTGTTGTGCACAACCAGGCTTTCCAATGCTCATTCACTAAGCCGTTGCGGCGATGTAAGGATAGCACCGAGACAACACCCGTGCTACTATCCTCTTAATTAAAATACAACAAACTCTATGTCATGATATGCATTAAAAAATTAGCAACAATTAGCACGCAAATCACACCATTCAAACATCCCACCCCCCTACGTTTAGGTATTGCTTTGGTTGCATAGGTGTAGAGGTTCATTTTGTCATATTTTGATGTATGAAAAGCAATAAATCACAAACTTTGACAAGGAGATAGGGAAAACTGAGGCTAAACCTCATGCTTTGCCACTACCATACATCCATAAACAACCATTATATTTTTCCTTATTTTTGTGAAGCGTATTTCTATTTTTCCCCTTATTTTTCCCATTTTCTTGATTTCTTTGGCAATAAAATATGCTATTTTTTATTTTTCTTGTTCCAATCACTTCAGCATACTAACAATCAATTTATTTATCATTTTTCCCCCATAGGAACACATTTCACCCACCCGAAACGACAAAACTACCATTTTATCGCTTAAAAACCGCATTTTGGGTTCTACGGGAATTAAATAGCGCATGTAAATCATTGTAAAATCAAAATTTTTTGATAAACAGTAATTAATCATGATGCAACCAGCACTCAAACAAATTTTCATCCAATAAGAACATCATTACCATCATAAAATACCAAAAACCTTTCAGTTTCTTCATAAAAATGGTCATACCGTGTTTTTACGAAACCCAAGACGCATTAAATGACTGCGTGACCAGCGGATGGAGCCTCCATTGCTCTCAATCCAATGCTACACATCAATCTTCATCATCTCCATCAATCTCCATCACCGTTTCCTTCAATCTCCTTCCTGATTCCTCCTTCAAGATAGTGCGCATGAACAACCCATAGAGAGGAGAGAGAGGGAGGAGAGAGAAATACTAGATTATGATCTCTTCATTCAGCCAGCCATATCTCGCGCGAAGACTGGCGATATGATCAGGGGAGAAGGAGCATTTGCCGGGCAATGTTTGTTCCATGGCTTACTTGTAGCCCCAAAATTGATTTGTGGGAGGGGTGGGGGGTAGAGACTTTTGGAGGCCCCCCCTGCATTGTGCATGGACATGCACATTGTTTAATGTGAGAGGGCCTCCAAAAATATCCAATCGTTCAATGCATTGTGCAGGTCTTGGACCCACATAGTGCGAGGGGGGTTCCAAAGATCTCCATGTCCCTATTTGCATTGTGTGAGTCATAGAGATTCAAGTCCTACATAACAATAAAGGGGCTTTCTCTGAAATTCTCAAGGGCTCCTTTAGTATTGTCTTATCCCTAACATTCGACCCTCATATTTTGTCAGTTGAGGACCTACACAATGTAAGGAAAATCCTTCAAAAATCTCTCAAAGAACCTCCTCATATTTTGTGGATCTTGGATCCACACAACATGAGGGAGGGTCCTTTGAAATTTTTGAGAGCCACATTCATGTTGTGATGGTCCAATACACAGTCTCCTCACATTATGTGGATCTAGGACCTACACAATGTAAGAAGAGGCCTCCGAAAAACTCCAAGTCCCCTCACATTATGCAAGTCCTAGACTTGCACAACACAAGAGGGACTCTTTAAAATTATCAAGGCACCCCCTCACATTGTGTCCTCCCCCCACCTTGGTGGAGTTTGAGGAAGCTAGTATGATTGGAGAGCCTAATATAGTTATGCATTTGTTGCAAATGGATTCTATCAAGGTCCAAGATATGGAAGAGGCTCAATAGCTTAGGAGGAGTGAAGGCACTCCTTACAATATGCTTCAATATTTCCTTGCTTGAGTGGGACAAGAGCATGTGCAACCACATGTGTCCAATGTGTTTTTTTGTCACAGTCTCTATGGAGAAATGGGTGAGGGCTTCAAGAATCTACCTTGAGGAGTAAGAGACCACTTTCTTGGAGAATACATCTATTGGAGAGGTTCATATATAGTGTTTATGATATTTGCATATCAATGATGTATTCATAAAAAATCCCCTAAGAAAGAAGTTCAATTGGACACTATTAAGGGATCCAAAAAGCTTAAAAAAGGGAGACTTTCAATGCCTTGAATACAATCAAAGGTGTTGTGTCATGGATTATTTTCATGTGATGTTTCTCTTTTTGTATGTGTTGCTATGGGATGAAGGGAAAGAGCATGTCCAAGATGTAGAAGATACACAATAGGCTATTGAAGTAGGCAGCAATGAGGTGTGATAAGTCCCCAACCATTAAATGTGTCCAATGACAGGGAGCAAAGTGCTTAGCCAGATATTGAGGCTTTAAGAAGGAAGAACACAAAGGTGGATTCGATTGATGGAAAAGTAGGTGAGGTGGTGATGAAGTCCCTACAACTCTAATCCCCACCTTCCCTATTAGCAAAATGCAATATGTCCTCTTAGATGATATTGAGGTCATTTTTGACATCAAGGAGAACTATTGCCTAGCTATTATAGCACAAAATCTTGAAGAAGATTCTAATTTTATTATTTCAACTAGGGTAAGTATATGCTAGTGGATTCAAACATCAATGGTATAGAATACTACTATGTAGAGAGACTTTGACTATGATCTACAAGGATACACTCCAACATGAGGTAATGCTTCCTTCAAAGGAAAAGCTTGAAGGAATAGCTTGAAGCTATTCCTTCAAAGGAATAGCTTGAAGCAACACAAAAAAAACTAAATGCACTTCACTTGGGAACAATATACACGGAATTGATTCCCAAGTCATTGCAAATTTCCCAATCAAGCATTCAAATATGGAGCAAAGAGTTGCTGACTTTAGAGGAAAATCAAAATATTTGTTTCAAGCTATCTTCATTTGGATAGAATATTGATTTTCATAAGAATTTTGCTATAGTTTCTTAAGTATGCTAGTATTTTTCAGCTTGTTCTATATAGCAATGGATTCAATGGTCGTGCAGTTAGCAAACAAAAGGGAGGTTCAGCTCTGCATCGAGAATTACATGAAAACCTCACCTTTCCAAAGTATTTTTTTTTTCATCACAAGTTCTTACAGAACAATGCAAAATTCCCTCTTTTTATATTGGAGACACTATCAAGATATCTTAGAGGGTGTTGGGGTAAAGACAAATGGTCAATAATCATGTGAGCATCTCTTATATATGTACACATTGTATATGAATATATGAGTCAAGATAACAAAAAATAAAGATACCATTCATTTAGTATCCACATTACTCTCTTATGTTCTTCTCTCTCTCAACCATCTTGTACTCCATAGCTTTTATCTTGCATCTCGCCCATTGCTTCCCTCTCACTCATAGGCACTCATATCATAGTGACATTTAGACTTCATGGGAGTTTGTTCTTGGAATGAGGATCATAAGAGGGAAGCTTTGTTGCGATGGTTGAGGATTCGAGCTTCTTCTTCAACCTTGATACGTGTTGCCTACATACTATGGCAAAGACACTATTCTCATTACCAAGATCTAGATATGATGTAAGTAGGTATTTGATGTATTTGATGCATTTAAGCTTGATTTGGAGATGCTATAAACTACTTTGGTAGTGACTTGGAAGCTATTTATGGTTGGCTTTAGAGCAAAATAGCTTGGCTTTGGATGCTTGGGAAGAGATCTTAGTACATGGTTTTGATGCATGGAAGCATAGGGGCTACCTAAGCACAAGGGTAGCTTTTTTTCTAGAAGCAATGAGTTTTCTTGGATCTAATAGGGGGTTTGCTTAAGCTCAAGCTCTACTTATTTTAAAGGAGGGGGTCCAATTATGTTTGTACCAAAGCAACGAAAAGAGAGATAGACTTGATGATTTGCAAAGATAGTGATATCTATGGGTTGTGCTAGTGATCCAAATAATCTAGAAGGTCGTGTATGTAAAAAAAAACCTACGTTGATGCATTTTCATTATTTGGGCTACTCCCCACGTTTTTACATTATGTGGAAGCTACATGATGGCATCCATTTTATTACAAAAACCTTTCAATAAGGTTTTTGTCGACAATGACTAATTCACACTAGGAGGCTTTTGGATTACTCGTAGCTTTGTATTGCATACAAATTTTGATGAATTATTTACATTGCAAGATTTTCCATGTTGTTTATGCTTAGTTTGTAGAGATTATGTGGACCAAAATTGATTTGGAAGGTAGTTTGCATGTGCTTCATCTTTGCTTGACTCTTTTATGCTAAAAAGATAACCATAATACTTGGGACAACTTGCAAAAAAATTATATGTCTTTAGGAGTATTAAAACATTATTTTAACATTAGATTTGTATTGGTTTGATATTTGGATAGCCGTTGCTTCGCTTTGTGGGGCACTCCATTTGCTGTCCGTTCATCTATTTTGAGCTTTTAGTTGGGTCTTTGATGTTTGATCACCTCAGTGATTTTAACACTATTTTAGCCAATTGACATCTCAAAATATTTTATTTCATAATTTACTAAAACATATGTTCTTGGTTATCACCTTGCCTAAGAGGTGGGATATTTTTAAGATTGCCATTAGTAAATCTACACCTATAGGTGGTCTTACAAGTACTAATATTGAGAGCAGATTGCTCACGAAGGAGGTGAATAGAAAGATAAATGTAAGGTCAAAGAGATCCAATGCTTTTATAGTGAGAGAAATGTAGAATGCTACTTCTGTAATAAGAATGAAACCATACAAAAGGATTACTACAAATGGAAAAACAAGCAAAAAGGAAAGAAGGCGCATGAGGAGGGTGGTAAAGAGAAAGCCAAGATAAAGATTGAAGAGATTAATGCATGTGGAAGTGATGATGGTGATGTCTTGTTTGTATCCTCTTGTGGTGATGCATTCTTAGTTGCCATGGATAATGGTTTCACTCAAAATTGACTGATGGATTTTGGCACATTGTTTCATATTACTCAACATAGGGAGTGGTTCTCTACTGATGATGTTGGAAAAAGAGGATGCATCCATCTTGGAAACAACTATGCATGCAACATTATTGGCATCGAGGATTTGATGTCTAATCATCTCAATGATTTCAACATCATTTTAGCCAATTGACATCTCAAAATATTTTCTTTCATAATCTACTAAAGCATATGTTCGTGCTAGTTACCTTGCCCAAGAGTTGGGATACTTTTAAGATTGCATTAGTAGCTTTTCATCTACAGGTGGTCTTACAAGTACTTATATTGAGAGTAGATTGCTCTGAGGAGATGAATAGAAAGAACAATGTAGGGTCAAAGAGATCCAATGCTTTTGTAGTGAGAGAAATGTCAAACATTGTGAAAACTCTCATGAGAAAGGTAAGTGAAAAAGCAAGTCACATAGCAAAAAGGATGTAGAATGCTACTTCTCTAATAAGAATGAAAGCATACAAAAGGATTCCTACAAATGGAAAAACAAGCGAAAAGGAAAGAAGGCACATGAGGATGATGGTAAGAGCAAACCAAGATAAAGATTGAAGAGATTAATGCATGTGCTAGTGATCATGGTGATGTCTTGTTTGTATCATCTTGTGGTGATGCATTCTTAGTTGCCATGGATAATGGTTTCACTCAAAATTGACTGATGGATTTTGGCACATTGTTTCATATTACTCAACATAGGGAGTGGTTCTCTACTTATGATGTTGGAAAAAGAGGATGCATCCGTCTTGGAAACAACTATGTATGCAACATTTTTGGCATCGGGGCTTTGATGTCTAAGCACCTCAATGATTTTAACTTTATTTTAGCCAATTGACATCTCAAAATATTTTCTTTCATAATATTACTAAAGCATATATTCTTGGTAATCACCTTGCCTAAGAGTTGGGGTACTTTTAAGATCGTCATTACTAACTTTGCACCTACATGTGGTCTTACAAGTACCAATATTGAGAGCAGATTTATCACTGAGGAGGTGAATAGAAAGAACAATGTAGGGTCAAAGAGATCCAATGCTTTTATAGTGAGAGAAATGTCAAACATTCGGAAAAATCTCATGAGAGAGGTAAGTGAAAAAGCAAGTCACGTAGCAAAAAAGATGTAGAACTCTACTTCTATAATAAGAATGAAAGCATACAAAAGGATTGCTACAAATGGAAAAACAAGAAAAAAGGAAAGAAGACACATGAGGATGATGGTAAGAGCAAACCAAGATAAAGATTGAAGAGATCAATGCATGTGGCAATGATGATGGTGATGTCTTGTGTGTATCCTCTTGTGGTGATGCATTCTTATTTTCCATGGATAATGGCATGGCTCAAATTTGACTTATGGATTTTGGCACATTATTTCATATCACTCAACATAGGGAGTGGTTCTCTACTTACAATGTTGGAAAAAGAGGATGCATCCATCTTGGAAACAACTATGCATGCAACGTTGTTGGCATCAAGGATATACACTTGTCATTGTCAAACGATTCTTCATTTATTTAACAAAATGCATGGCATATTCCAAACTCAACAAAGAATTTGATAAATATATGATAGCTTGATGATTATGATTATAGAGTGATATTTGGTGATCATGTGCGGAAGATTTACAAGGGATCTCATGTTGTGGCTAAAGGGCCAAAATTTGGTACTTCATATTCTTTGCATATGTTTGGTGTTAAAGACCATGTTGTAGCTGTCAACGAATAGTCATATATTTCTTTATGGTATAGCCACTTGGGATGTATGTCAATCTATTTCTATATGGTATCACCACTTGGGACATATGTTAAATCATTCGAATGAAAGCTTTGTGTTGTTTGAACCATCTTCCATATCTAAAATTTTTAATATTGTTTGTGTAAGCATTGTTTTTTTTAGAAAGCAAACAAAAATGCTACATAAGAGACGTAGTAGGAGTAAAAGATTGAAATGTATTGATTTGATTCATAGTGATTTGTGTGGGCCAATGCCCATGGTTTCATTAGATAGAGCATTAAATTTCATCATTTTTATAGATGATGCCGCAAGGAAGGTTTGTGATTATCATCTTCATAAGAAGAGAGATATACTAGATGCATTTCAAAAGTTCTTGAGATTTGTAAAGAATCAATCAATAAAGAATCTTAAGTAATTGAGGATTGATATTGGTAGAGAGTACATCTCATATGCCTTTATAAACTTTTGTAGAAGCCATGATATTTTAGGTTGAATATGTAAAGACAATCGTGTCTTTTTTTGAGTCTCCTATCAAGCCATTAGATAGCAAGGTGTTAGAGGAGTTATGGTCTAGCAAGAGACCTTGTTATGATCACTTGCATAATTTTGGCTATGAGGCATTTATGAATACACCTAGGGACAAGCGAAGTGAGATTGATTTTAAGTCTAAGAAATGTATTTTTCTTAGCTATATAGAATCAAGTGAAATGGGCTATCACTTATGGGATCCTAAATTAAAGAAGGTACTACATAGCAATGATGTTATCTTTAGTGAGAATAAAATGCATAAGCAACCCATTAGAACTTTTGATATCCATAAAGAAGTATTTAAAGAGGAAGGAAATCCAACGCATGAGTAGATTGTATGACCTATTTCACATGATGCCAGGGCGAATAGCCATCAAATGCTAAGCTATGAGTGCTGTGAGATGGTGAACAACCTCACGTTTTACAAGATAGACAAATGGGATGGCCAAAGACTCCAATTGAACCAATTTCATCTAGACCTACAAGGGTTTCTAGATAGCCACTCCATCTTTAGACTATGTTATGGTCGCAGATTGTGGTGAGCGTTCTTGTTATGCATATGCTATGACTAGGGATAGTATCTGTAAGTGGAAAAGGGCTATACAATCAGAAATGGACTCAAAAAGGAATGCTATTTGGGAGTTAGTTTCTTTTCCTAAGGGTAAACATGCATTGATATGAAAGTGGGTCTACAAGTTCAAGGTATCTCCATCTAATGCATTACCTAAGTATAAGGAAAGATTGGTGGCCAAAGGATACAAGCAAGAGAAGGGAATTGACTTTGATGAGATATTCTCACACATGGTCACCAAGATGACAACCCTTTTGTATAGTCCTTGATTTGGTTGCTTGAGAGAATATGGAGTGTATTTGGCAAGGAGTATTTGGTGTGTAAGCTATATAAGAGCTTATATTGTTTGAAACATGAACCTAGGGGATGGTATCATAAGTTTGATACCTTTATGCAGTCTCAAGGGTATACTAGAAGTAAGACCGATTACTACCCATATATGAGGAAGGCTAGGGATGGTAGCCTTATGATCTTGATTTTGCATGCGGGTAACATATTGATTGTAGGAAAGTTCATTATGGATATGGATGCTTTAAAGAAAAGCTTACATCAAATCTTTGGCATGAAGGATTTGGTATGCACATTATGCAAGATTGAGATAAAAAGATACTCTAATTCTCTCAAAAGGAATACATTGACAAGGTATTAGAGTGTTTCAATATAGAGAGGGGGAAGGATATCAATGTTCCATTGCCTCCATATTTGAAACATATTCAAGAGAACAACCCCAAGTCAAATGAGTAGAAGGTTGAAATAGCCATGATTTCATATGCATTTATAGTTGATAGCTTGATGCATGCCATAGTTGGACATTGCCTAGGTAGTAGGAGTAGTTAGCAAGTATATGGAAAACCTTGGAAAGAAGCACTAGGAGGTAGTATCATGAGACACTCGAAAAATACTATGTCTATGCACATATGTTTTTTAAGGAAGAATGTGTTTGTCCTTTGATATGTACCTAATGTTGCAAGGAGTATAGACCATAGGAGGTATGCTATGTGTTTTTTCTTCACTTTTACAAGTGGTGTAGTCTCTTTGATCTCTTAATCACAATTGCATATAGCTTTATCTATCACACTGAGATCGAGTATGTTACAGCCACTAAGATTTGAAAGAAAGATCTATGGCTTATTTATCTAGTGGAAGACTTAGATATTGCAAAAGAGATATCTACATTGCATTGTGATAGTCAAAGTACCAGTCAATTCTCATGAAACCATGTCTTTCATACAAAGAAAAAGGACATTGAGGTAAAATATCACTTCATTAGCAAGGTATTGGAGGACAATCATATTGTAGTTGTCAAGTTCCATATAGATAATAACCTTGGAGATCTTCTCATGAAGCATTTACCTTCTAAGCACTTTGCACATTGTAGAGTACTAATGGACATTGGATAATATATTAACTTTCTATTTATACTCTCATAAATGCACATTGACTTTTAAGTAGGAGGTTATTAGAGTAAATGCTGATGACCAATAGATAGGTAATACCCCTTATATACACACATAGTACAATCATATAAGTGAAGATAACAAAGAATAAGGGTAACATTCATTTTGTACCCACATAACTTTTGTTCTCCTCTCTCATCCCTCATGCAGTCCATAGCTTCTATCTCACATGCCACCATTGATTCCCTCTTAGAGGGTATCCCATTAGCTGCAATGTAGAAAAGTTATTACTGCTAGAGAAGCAAGAAGCTTTGCGAATTTTTTATAAACACCCTAGTTTCCACACATGACATGGTAGATATCATTTAGTGTATGTATCTTTTTGTTTGATATGTGAGATCATGGATCCAAATTTTCTTGAAAAATATGGAAAAATGTGCTACTTAGATCTAGATCGATTCCAATAATTGATTGACATTTCTTAGAGTGAGATTTGACCATCATATTGTTACTTTACACAAAGTTAAGGCATTTTACGTCCATAAAAAAGGACTATAGTTTAAGGAAACCATAAAGGTCCTTATGTCCCAAATGCTTGAGTTAGGAGAGCTAAAGATTCTCAAGGTGGAAAGTCAAAGAACCCTATTTAAATATATTTGTGGGAGCTTTCACTCGACTTCCAAGACTCACAGACCTCTTATTGCTCAAGCATTTCAAGATGAATGCCAATGGCTACCTCTCATATAGCCGTACGCGCTATCAAGCATATGAGTGTAGTGAGCATACCTCAATGTCTGATTGAGTACCCTTCTCTCTCACACACATCGGTAGCTCCAAGATTCGGGATGCAAGCTCAAGCAACCTCAATCCTCCACCTTCAAGCTCCATGCTCTATAGTTGCGCATGTGAGATGAGAGTAGAGAAGAGAATAGAAGAAGAGAGGAGAAGATGGAGAGCTTCTCCACCATTGTCCCTCACCCTCGCACACTCACTCCTTCACACTCTCTCAAGCATAAGCACAGGCAATAAAAGAAGAAGAAGAGAAGAGAAGAATAAGAATAAGAAAGCTCCACACAACAAGAATGAGCTTCTCTATTCACTTTTGGCTTTTATGCATGCCCTTATCCCTTTGGGTGCCCATTCCCTTTTTTGCATGACTAGCCATCTTGCCAAGGTCCTCTTTTCCTATTCCCTTCTTTACATTATGCCATCACCTACACCTATCTACTCTTTATAACTTGCACAAGAGGGAGCATGGTGCTCTTTTACAAAAATTTGGGGGTGTCTTTACATTTAACAATGTGCCTTTGTCTTTGCCTTGACTTTTAAGATTACCCTTGTGCTTTTGGCCTTTTCTTTTCTTATCCTTCTGTCGAGCCATCTTTTTTCGCTTTGCTTCGCATTTTTTAAATTTCTTGAATTTTCTTTTGCTTCCTTTTTCTCTATCTTATACTATAGTTAACATTACTCCCCTCCTAGTCAAGTGCTAGTCCCATGGCACTTAGTGGGACTTTGTTAATGAGGGCTTAGGTGATTGAAGAGTGGTCATGTGAGTTGATGATGGGGTTTTTGTGGGGATTGGACATGGGAGAGAAGCATGTCGAAATGGTTGAGATTGTGGAGACCAATGTTATATTGTGTGGGTGACGCGGGCCTCTTAAGGCGGTTGTTATAAACGCGACTTGTCAGATTCACCGGAGAAAGAAAAGAGAGTGCATGACCTATGGGTGTACCTACCTCATTGTGCAGTGCATTGTGTTTGTGTGCGAGTGGAGCTAGGAGCTGGGTCAAGCCTGGGGTATTATCCCACACTTGAGGACCTAGTTCGTGCATAGGGAAGGTGTGGTGGCTGGAGCTTAGGGAGACAAGTCTAACGATAGGTGAGTGTGACCTCCCTAGGCATGTTCTGCCCTTGATGTGCCCTAAGCATGAAGTGGGGAGAAAAAGGGCTAGGGGGTTAGGGACGAAGTTGGCTAGTCAAGGCCACTAGATGCACCTAACTTGAGGACCTCTAGGTGCAGTGATTCTCGGACTCATCACATGAGGTGTGTTTTCCCTCTTTCTACTTGATTTTCTTTTCTTTCTTTGCTCTTGTCTTTTCCCTTTTTATATTTTCTTTCTCTTCTTTCCTTTTTCTTTTTCTTTCTCTTTCTCTTGTTTCCTTTTTTTTCTCTCTTTCTCTTTTTATTTATTTGCTTGTTTTTTTTGAATGTACATGAGGAACTAGTCCTCGTGTTCCTGGTCGTGGGAGGAAGAGGTTGAGGACTTAAGGGACTTGCTAAGGAAGTTCTTTCTCTATATGTAGTCCTTTAGATTCATATGTATATTTAGAGGGGTTGTTGACAAAAATGGATGACTACATCTAGTAAATCAGGTTTCGTTCATGTCCTCTAGTAGGGCCATGCAAAATGATGGAAGGAGGGAAGCCTTCATCATGAGTATGGCCATCCCGTAACTATCTATGCTAGTATTCAAATAAAAAAACAGAGATGGTAGGTGGTATTCATGAGAGGTAGGATTTTGCTTAAACAAACCTCTAAGTAGACTAAGATAGTTACCGATTGTGATGATGAAAGTTGGATGATGAAACTCCTACCCTTCTCTTGGATACGGCATGTATGTTGGGTCAGTTCTCTCCTAGGATAGGGTGCTACAAAATAACATCCATGTTCCCATCCCAAATTAGCTTTTATTTTAAACTAAGTGGTAGGAAAATTTGAAGTTGAGCTGAGGATACTATTATCAATGGAAAGTGTGTGGCACTACATATTTTAGAAATTGTAGAGTTTCCCTAAAAATCCCAACACCACAAGTTGTAATATCCAACACTTGTAAAATTTTGGATTTTTTTTGCCAATAGAATATTGTTGCTTGTAAGCTTGTAATATTTAAAAATTATGATATTTATACAAAATCCTACACTTGCTATACACTTTCCACATCAACACATTTATATATGCATGCAAACTTTACAAAAATGTAAGTAAAGCCATAACTAAATATCGTATGCGAACAACCCTTAATGGTTTAAAACTTAAGGTTTTTAAGGTAGAACTAGTTTAGTTCTTATTTCATTTCACACTTTCTCTCTTCATCTCTTTATATCCACCACATCCCTCCTACCTACTATGATGGATGCTCGCGCACACTTTGACGAGTGGATCCACGAGACTATCTTTGCCAGCTAGGGTGACAATATATTTTAGGTTTTCTCTAAGAAATTCAACCTTGAAAACGTGCTCTCATCACTGGATTCCCCCTTCAAGTTTTGGAAGACTTTGTGAGTACCATTGCTACATGCACATACTCCATTGAGGGATCCGACATGACTTGGGTGCCTCTAGAACAACTCATGGTATTTCAAGTAGGGAAGAATTGGTGAATAGGTGTCTAGCCCACATGGATCCTTCGCACAGAGTATGCATTGTTCCCATGGGCAATGCACCAGGTACAACACATTTGGATCTCATGGAGTGTGATTGCGCATTGGCAATTTACCTCCTTGCATTGGATACACCCCTAGAGGAGGAGAGCAATGAAGATAAAACTCTACAGGTTATTGCTATTACATACATAGAAGAAGAACTAATTGAAGAGCTCATAAATGTATTGAAGAGGAACATCGGGTGGTGGCAGAGCAAGGGTTGGCTCTCATGGTGCCAACTTCTTCAGAACAGCCACAAGTCGATAAACCTAACCTTGCCTCCTTAACACCCATTGAAGTAGATAATGTACAATACTTGCTTCTATCAGATGTGCTACAATACTTGGAAATGAAGGAAGAAGAGTTGTTTTCCATCCTAGTCAGGGATTTGATGGAAGACCTTATCAATTATGATTACATGGATGTGCATTTGACAATGGCAAAGATTGGAAGATATGATGGAACAAGCTTAGATATAGTGAGTGTCATCATAGTAGCACAGGAGCATATTACCTGTTGAGATATCGAGCTCCACTCGTGAAATGCCAGGGTGACCGTTGTGCATTTATGTCACCAACTTGTCAGTTGCAGATGCGGTTGGTACACCGCCCATGAATAATAGCTAGATGACAGCTATCCTTATCTACTCTAGTTCGTGGCTCAGTTAGTATGCCACCTTAGTTAGTTGAGTTTGGTTTGAGACCCATATATAGGGTTCTTCTATTTCTATGTACTTGAGTTCTTTTGGCTTACACAACTAAGAAGAGGAAAATTGTTTTCAGCCTCCATCTTTGTGTGTATTCCCCCATTGTGCAAGCAAGAAAGCTACAAGTGAGACTCCTTCCTTCTCTCCCACAATCTTGACATGGTATCAGAGCCTTGTTCGTGGTAAGGAGCTCAAGAAAGCAAACCAAGTTCGCGGTGTTCTGGTAAGAGGACCAGTGTTGCTTTCATTTTTCTGTTTTGGGAGCAAGTCTCTACAGGTAGCACAGCCAGAAAGTGCAAGAGTGCATTGTCTCAGATTGAGACGCCCTTCGCGATGTAGCAAGAGGGCAATATATGCTGCGGGAGAGAGGCTTTGGCCCATTGGTTGCTCTGTTTTTTTTATTTGAGGCCATTTCGGGGCTTGTTTTGGAGGTGGAAGTTTTCTGCACGCACTCAGGAAAAGGCCCTGTTTTATGCTGTGTGACCACTATTCTACAGGCCGGTGAAAAGTTACTGTAGAAATTGCATCGTATGCATGTGCTCAGAGACATTGGGAGTTACAGAATCATCCTTATTGCCTGTTGATGCAAAATCGTCACTAGGAAGTGACTGTGTGGTCAAATACCACTTTCATCAGGTTTGCAGATTTGCCCTTGTGAGGCTGAAGCTGTGTTCTTTGCAGTGACAAAATTTTTTGCAGTGTTATGTAATGGCGTCTGATTCTCTTTCACAGATTGTCACTGAAAAGCTTGACAATAACAACTTCCAAGCATGGAAGTTTAGAATGACGAATTTCCTTATGGGAAAAGGATATTGGGAATTCGTTGCAGGAAATGAAGAAGAACCAGTTCTTCCTGATGTTCCCAATCAACAGCAAATGCAAGCATTTAAAGCATGGCATGAGAGAGCCAGGAAAGTTATGTACTGGCTGTCTATCAACATTTCAGACTCTATGATTGTGCATATTCAAGATGCAAGTACGCCAAAGGAGGCATGGGATACTTTGTCAAAAATGTATAGCATAAATACGCAAGCCAGGAAAATGTAGCTCAAGCAAGAGTTGCACAATGTGCAAAGAGAAAGTATGAGCATCAATGACTACCACATGAAGGTGAAGAAGATCGCAGATGCACTTGCTTCCATTGGGTCGCCAGTGGAAGATGATGATTTAGTTTCTGTGACCTTGAATGGTCTAGGAAAGGATTATGCACAGTTTCAAACATCCATTTCCGTCCGTGAAAGATTTCCTGATTTTGAGGAGTTGATTGCTCTTCTAATTTCTGAGGAGCAGAGAAATGGTGGTGCATCTTCTTCAGGAGGAACTTCAAAAGAAGTTGTCTTCTACTCAAATGCTGGAAGAGGTAGAGGCAAAGGTAGAGGAGACCGATCTGGAGGCCGTGGTAGAAATCAGAATATGCAGCAAACTCAAGAAAACCAGTCCTATGAAGGAGGACGTGGTAACTCTAGAGACAGGGGGAGCCAAAGAGGTCGTGGTGGATGGCAAAGAGGCCAAAATGCAAACAGCAATGTTGAATGCTAGTACTGTGGTAAAATGGGTCATATGGCTAAAGACTGCTATAAAAAGCAGAATGACATCATGAATGGAAAATTGCAATAAGGGAATTATGCATCTTCTAGTAGACAGGGTGATGACAGAAATGAGCATTTGTTTATGGTGCAGCATATGACCAATTCTGTGACAAGTGTAGAAGAAAGAAACAATGTGTGGTATGTTGACTCAGGTGCATCAAACCACATGACGGGTCATGCAGAATGGATGAAGGATGCAAGGAAAATGGAAAAACTAAGATTTGTGAAAACTGGTGATGATACTGCACATCCTATTGTGCAGATTGGAAAAATTCCTTTGTCTATGCAGGATGGGAAAAAGAAATACCTGTCGGATTTATTTCATGTCCCGAATATCACCAAGAACCTGGTTTCTGTTGGTCAAATGGTTGAGTAGGGCTTGCAGGTCAGATTTAATTCTCATGTATGCTTTGTTGAGGATATGAAAAATAAAGGTCGCTTGATAGCAAAAGGAAAGAAGAAGGGTAGAATGTTTATGTTGGATGCAGACATGCCTGAATTGAGTGCAGCAATGTTTGCACATGGGACCGGTGTAGTTGCAGATATTGATATCTGGCATAAACGCATTGGTCATGTTAATGTACAACGACTTAAATCGATGCAAGCCCAAAATATTGTTGCAGGATTGCCTAAATTCAAGGTTGCAGAAATGCATAAGGTATGTGAAGCCTGTCAATTTGGAAAACAGGCAAGGAAACCATTTCCTAGACATGTTCAAGAGAGTAAGAAGCCATTGGAATTAATCCACTCTGATGTGTGGACTACTAAAGCTGCATCTCTTGGAGGCTGTCATTATTTTGTCACTTTTATTGATGACTATAGCAGCAAAGTTTGGGTGTATTTTATGAAAAAGAAAAGTGAAGTTTTTGGGCATTTCAAAACTCTTAAAGCTATGGTTGAAAAAGAAACAAGCCCGCAAATAAAATGCCTAAGGTCAGATGGAGGGGGAGAGTACCTCTCAAATGAGTTTGCAAGGTTCCTGCAGGAGCATGGCATAAAGCAGCAATATTCATGCAGTCATACCCCACAAAAAAATGGAATTGCAAAAAGAAAAAACAGGCATATTGGAGAGGTATCTCGTGCCATGCTCAACGAAAAAGACTTGCCAGATTTTTACTGGGCTGAAGCAGTTGCTACAACAGCCTACATAATGAACAGGATTCCCACTGCAGCAATACATTGGATGACTCCAGAGGAGAGGTATACTGGTAGGAAACCAAATATTTCTCATTTGAAGATTTTTGGTTGCATTGCCTATGTTCATGTGCCAGATGAGTTGAGATCCAAGTTGGATCCAAAAGCTGAGAAGTGCTATAACCCTTCTACTCGTAAGTTTACAATGAGCAGAGATGTTGTTTTTGATGAGATGAGTAGCTGGTATAAACCAGTAAATGTGATTGATGATGTAGATGCACAAAATGGTAATACTGCACAGAATTCACAGCAGTAGTCACAAAATATTAGTGGACCTGGAGTGTCCTCTAGCAGTGGTTCACATTCTTCGCCATGGACAGGCAGATTGAGATCAGGAGAATCTCCTCAAAACAATGTAGATAGTGGTATGCAGGTTTCACTTAAAGGAAAAGAGAAGGTAGATCAGCCCATGTTTGATGTGAATGCATGTCACTCTTATGTGGATGGTGAATCCAGTGGCTCAGAACAGAGCATTGATGATGAGTTGGGTATTCCTTCTATTGTTACACCTGGAGTAAGGAAGACCAGGGATGTTTTGAGAGCACCTGAGAGTGAACCTACTTTACGCAGGTCTACCAGAGCTAGGTATCCTGTGGACAGGCTGAAATATGATGGATTTACAACCATTCACTATGCCTATATGGTCAAAGTGATACAAGAACCAGAACCCACTTCTTTTGAGCAAGGCATGGGAAAAGAAAAATGGGAGAAAGCCATGGATGAAGAAATGGATGGCTTGGAAGCAAATGCTACATGGCAATTGGTACCTTTGCCTAAAGGTAAGAATGCAATTGGTTGTAAGTGGGTTTATAAGGTGAAGCACAATGCAGATGGTTCTGTGAACAAATACAAGGCAAGATTAGTAGTCAAGGGGTATGCACAAACATATGGCATTGATTATGAAGAAACATTCAGTCATGTTGCAAGGATGGCAACCGTAAGAGTAGCCATTGCTATGGCTGCATCAAAGGAATGGTCTTTACATCAGATGGATGTAAAGAATGCCTTCTTGCATGGTGATTTGCAAGAAGAGGTATATATGGAGCAGCCACCAGGTTATGTGCATGCTATTCATCCTGAGTTTGTTTGCAGGTTGAAGAAAGCATTGTATGGCTTGAAGCAAGCACCTAGAGCATGGTCTGACAAGATAGGACAGTATCTTGTCACTATTGGCTTTCAGATTTCCAAGGCAGATTTCTCACTATATGTGAGAAAAACAAAGAAATGTATTATGCTACTTGTCATTTATGTTGATGATTTGATTATGACAAGTGACAGTGATGAAGATATCCTTCATGTGAAAATGCTATTGAAGCAGAAGTTTGAGATGAAGGATTTGGGAGAGCTGCGTTATTTCTTGGGCATTGAGGTGATTAGATCACCAAGTGGGATACGGCTCTTGCAGAGGCAGTATGGATTGGATATGCTGTCTAAATACGGGATGACAAGCTGTAAGCCTATTTCAGTTCCCTTGGAGCAGAATGTGAAGCTGAGCGCAAATGCAGGTGAGCTTCTGGAAGACCCTACTATATACAGATGCATAGTAGGAAGTTTGATTTATATGACTATTACCATGCCAGATTTGAGCTATGTTGTTGGATTGGTAAGTCAGTTTATGCAGGCTCCAAGGAAACTGCATTTGGATGGGGCTAGACGCATACTCAGGTATGTGAAGTCCACATTGCAGTATGGACTACTTTATGAGACTGAGGTTCAGATACAGTTGCATGGATATACTGATGTTGATTGGGCTGGTAGTATTTCTGATAGACGGTCTACTAGTGGATATGTGTTCTCTTTTGGGAGTGCTGCAGTCACTTGGAGCAGCAAGAAACAGCCTACAGTTGCCTTATCGAGCATAGAGGCTGAGTACAAGGGCGCAGCAATGGCTGCATGTGAGGTAGCTTGGTTGCATAAGCTACTTTATGATATGCATCAGCCTACAGATGGGCTAGTAGTCATTTATTGTGACAACATTAGTATACACTTGGCAAATAACCCAGTCTATCATGCTAGAACAAAGCACATTGAGGTGTATTATCACTATGTGCGGGAGAGGGTTTTACTAGGTCTTATTGATCTAGTTTATGTCAGCACAGAGAATCAGGTAGCTGACATATTTACGAAGGCATTGGGCACAGAGAAGCTGCGCAAGTTCAGAGACCTGCTTGATGTGCAGGAATTGGGATTGAGCTCGAGGGGGAGTGTTGAGATATCGAGCTCCACTCGTGATATGCCAAGGTGACCGTTGTGCATTTATGTCACCAACTTATCAGTTGCAGATGCGGTTGGTACACCGCCCATGAATAATAGCTAGATGACAGCTATCCTTATCTACTCTAGTTCATGGCTCAGTTAGTATGCAACCTTAGTTAGTTGAGTTTGGTTTGAGACCCATATATAGGGTTCTTCTATTTCTATGTACTTGAGTTCTTTTGGCTTACACAACTAAGAAGAGGAAAACTATTTTCAGCCTCCACCTTTGTGTGTATTTCCCCATTGTGCAAGCAAGAAAGCTACAATTGAGACTCCTTCCTTCTCTCCCACAATCTTGACATTACCTTGGTTGAAGAAGATTACCTTGGCCCAAAGAAGTGCCTCATTGATACACATGAGGAAATTTTACCGGTGGACCAAAAAGTGGCCCCAAACGCCAGACTTTGGGCAGGGCAGCTGTGCAGACATCATTTTTTTATTTTCAATAACTCTAGGTTAGTTGCTAAATATATTGTTTGATTTGACTTTGTCATTCAGGACATACTGTATATAGATGAGTTTGCATCAAGGCAAGGAGGAGCTCACATGTGGATTGATGGAAGGATTTAGCTCTGAAGGTGTACATTGGCAACCTTGTTGTAGACTTGGTGGTGTTCCATAAGAAGTGCTCAACACAAGGGCAAGAAACAATCATAAAAATTCGAGCTTTGACCAAGTTTGGACCTTTTCGAGTGATACCTATGATATCTAGCTTGGAGAAGGCGGTGCTAATCAAGCGGTTAAAGCTTCTTTACTTGTTTGACCAAACGCATGGTGGAGCAATGCGTGTGCTTGCTACATTAGGTGACCTTGCTAAAGTGTTAAATCCACTTCTCCTAAAGGAAGTGCTGAAGGGGGAGTGTGTCATTTTTTAAGCAAAGAAGGAACTTCTATTTTCATCAGAAGCTAGCACCTCCTCTCCATCGATGAAAAAGCCAAGGAATGAATGAGAGTTCTTGTTGGCTATCAGCTTTTTGTATATGCCATCATTGTTAGCCATCGCATGTATTTTCTTGATGAATATAAGATATTTTACTTAGTCTCTATAAATAAATATTTATTGAATAAATGTGTGGTTCCTGTAAGTGTGATGATAATGTGTGGTACATGAATGACACATTTGTATACATTAACATAATCCAATTTAATTATGTCAACATGTAGTACAACACTTGTGATTGTGCATAAGCAATAACATAACTTGTATCCGTATGTATTAGTACTTTCAATGTGTGCATAAGTTAAACAAAAATTAAGAGTCGTGCATTTCAAGAAACAAAACAAAATAACTTTACTCAATTATTTGAATTCAATACACATCGCATGAGATATTATATGTGTGTGTGTGTGTGTGTGTGTGTGTGTGTGTGTGTGTGTGTGTGTGTGTGTGTGTGTGGTAGAGTATATAAAATTTTTTGGCCTTCCAAGATGCTATGGTGCTATAACACTCATTACAAAACCTTGCATCATTAATCTCATAACTTATGGAGGAGTCCCCTTACTGTGTCGAAGTTGAATGATAAAGCTCATGTCTTTATTTATGATTGTGACACGCTTTGCATGGATGGCTGCTAGTTGTGTATCATCAAACAAGTCAATGGGAAACCCCTTTGCAGCCGTTTGCAAGGCCTCCATAGCTACTAGAGCAGTCCACCTTCCTGCTGGTAGGCCATCCTGCACTCACACCCAAAATCTTCCCATCCCTTTCAGCTCCAAGTCTTGCATGACTTTCTAAACAACGTTATGAAAATATCTTTTTGGGATGAGAAGCTCGTATCCGGACTGGATTCTCCTTATCTCTCAAAGGGCAACGGTGCACGATTTCCATCTCCTCTTCTTTTGTGGTGGTCATTGTGCTCTATGAGGAGCACCTGCTGTTGCACTAGAGGAGGCTCCACCTTGTGCTCTAGGTGGTGGGCCTTGGCGTGAGGCCTTCTCATAGCCGAAATGGCGATATGCTTGCTTGGTGCACACAATGCAAGCTCAAGGAGGGCAAGATGGAGAAGAGACATAGGTTGGAGATGTGAGAATGGAGTAAGCAAAGAAAGAAAGATGTGAAAATGAGAAGAAGAATGAACTTTTAACCCATTTAAACCCCAAAACCGGGTTAATACAGCTTCATATTATCCATCGTGTGATCATAAATCCGTAACCTTTTATCAAAATGTGACAAAACTTCACATGTGCATTCATAGGTGGCCAAGAGTCCTTTTTTTTTTTGGGAAAAAATGCTTGCAGACCCCTAGTCCAAAGTCTGGCATCGGGAGCCACTTTCCTTCTTCTTTTTTGGAAAAAAAATACATGTAGACTCTTGGTCCAAGAAAGTAGCTCCAAACGCCAGACTTCAGACTAGGGTTCTAAGCTTGACTTCAAGTCACATTGTGCTTTGTTGATGTAGGCCTCCTGCAGCTAGAATATAGCTAGGAGAAAATTCATCCAAACCACACACCATAGCTCTGCTATATTGAAGTTATTATCGTAATGAAATTTTATCCCAAAATTGTTCAAATGTTGCTTCACTTATGTGGTAGTAGGAATCTATCTTGACACAAGTAGTTCTCATACTTTGGACAAAAATGGAGTAGTTGTAGGAGGAGAATACAGCTCTCTAAGCCCACGTTTAGTAGTAATAGATGTAAAACTTTGAGAGTAGTGGTAGCATCCTCTGTCCTTCTAGGAGGCTCAGCTAAACTTTGTGGTCTCCATCCAAGACCAAGTCAACAAGCACAAATGGAGTCCATATTTCTATGCAGACTATTATTAGCAAGCTCAATTTAACTTTGTAAACTCAATTCGATACCAGGTTAGTGGGCGCAAATGGAGTCCATATTCCTACATGGACAAGTCCAACCTTTGCACACATTCGATACCGTGTTAATATCCAACGACTCTCTACCCATCACTCCATACATCTTACAAGAGTTGCAAGAGTCCTTTAGGCAGAGGTGTGCAAAGTTTGGAATGAGGTCATGCAGTGATTTTAGGCTACCTTGGTGGACCTATGTCTCCAACTTTCACCTTTTCCACCTCAAGATGATGATTCAAAAGTGGATGTGTAGTTTGAGCCTCCAATGCAATTGATGTGTTACCCCTTTCCCACTTGTCTCACGAATCGCCTAGTGGGGGGACTTGCTTGAGTTGCTGTGCCAAATGCACACCATATACACAAGAGGAAGCTCACTCAAGAATACAAGAAGAGGGATGGAGGCCAAAATATTTTTGTGTTAGTTTTTTCTTCTTCTTCCACACACAATACAATGTACATAAAGTTTAGATAAGATACAACATAAAGGAAAGTGTCCTATTGAGTCAAACAGTGCATAACTGACTATAGTAATTGACCGGCACTATAACTATAATAGTTGTAGGTAGGTACAATAAACTATATATAATAAGTGATAAGTCAGTGGCCATGTGTGGATCATAATGACGACTAATGTGCTAAGTATAGACGTGTAGACCCATCTAGATAGGCGGTCCATTATCAATGTCTACACATGTTAAACTTGCCATCTCAACACTCCCTCTCAAGCTCAACTATATCTCTGCAACTCCAAGCTTCAAAACTTTCGAAGCTTCTATGCACTCAATGCCTTTGTGAAAATGTCAACTATATGATCTTATGTGCTAATATATACCAATCAATCTCTTCTGCAAGTACCTTCTCTCTCACAAAGTGAAAATGCACTTCAATGCGTTTTATCCTAGCATGGAACACTAGGTTCCTAGCTAGATGTATATTGCTCATATTGTTACACTGAATGACAACTAAACCATCTTCCTACACATCCAAATAACTCACTAACTTTTGCAGTGATATCATCTCACATGCTACCATAGCAATATCTATATACTCAATCTGTATACTTGATAAAGCAACTATAGGTTGCTTTTTATTACTCCATATAACTACTACACTACCAAGGGAAAACATGAATCTATTAGTAGATCTTTTGTCAAACATGCTGCCAATCCAATTACATCTGTGTATCCAAACACCTATATATCATTACTTGCCTCATAAAAAAGTCCATAATGCAAAGTGGACTTCACATACCTCAATATGTATCTAACTGCATCCAAGTGAGGCTTTCTAGGCATTTGCATATGCCTTTACTTATAACACTTCTAGATTCACTTGAAGATCTGGAGCTACTTCTTAGTCTCCCCAGACCAAGGGCTAACTATAGATGTAGTACCAAATGATGCTTTTGGTCCACTAATGTTATATGATTCTTGCTTTATTTTTGCACATAACTATCATCATCATCATCTAATGCATCACTACTAGATGCATACCAACTACTCATTTCATTAAAAAAAACATCCCTTCTCGTTAACAAAAATCATGAAAAAATACCAACAAGCCTTCGTGAACTCACTATGACGGGGTTATAACAACAACACTCTTTCTATTCTAAAGAGTATTCAATAAAAATACATTTTTTAGTATTTGGATTAAGCTTCTTTCATAGCTCATATGGCACATTAACATAGCCAATATAGCCAAACCCTTTCAAGTGTGATTCATCAAGCTTCTTAAATGTAAAGGATTCTTCAGGGATTATCCCATGAACTGTTGTTGTGGGAGTTCTATTCATAATATAGACAATAGTATGAATAGCTTCAAACCAAAAATATTTTAGCATATTCTTTTTCGCCATCAATACTCGTGAAACTTCTGTAATATGCCTATTTTTCTTTTTGCAACCCATTTTGTTGTGGAATATACCTATAAGCAAACTATGTATTTATCCCATGAGACCCCAAGAAGGCAATAAAATCATTAGAGAGGTACTCTCCCCCTCTATCTAATCTCAAGTACTTAACTTTCAAGCTTGTTTCTATTTCAACTGTAGCCTTGAAAGTTTTGAAGTACTCAAATACATCACTCTTTTCCTTCATGAAATATACCCATAGCTTCCTTGAACAATCATCAATAAATGTAATAAAATATTTACTACCACTAAGAGATATGTTCTGTGTAGGCTCCCAAACATTTGTATGTACAAAATCAAGTATGTTTTTGCTCACATCTTTGTCATGCAAAAAAGGTTGTCTTGCATGCTTACCAAACTGACATGTTATTATTCCTCTTCAAACTTAAATACAATGAAGCTTGGATCCAGAATATGCAATTAAATTAGAATGCATAATTTTCTTGTTGCAATTTATCCACTACAGATATTTAACATAACAATGAGTTGCAATATGACATATGTTACTAAAATAATGATAAAAAATACCAAAATTTTTAGAACCTCTATTCTACCATCCACCTCTTCCTCTAGAGCTCCCCCTACATCTAAAGTTTCTAGGCCTCCTGAAACTTGCATTTCATTGAATTTCTTATTTAACCTAATTTACCAATTATCACCAACACATCCCATACCATAGCTTCTTGAAGAGAATCTGCCACATCCCTTCTTGAACTTCAATAAAATGCTTGGACATGTTCACTATTTCTTTCAAATGAGTTACCGTGCATATTGATGTCTTTGGTAATCATGAGAGAGACCAACTCATCAAAATCCAAAAATGGCTTATGTACCTATATAGAAGTGACAAATGATTTCCAATCCTTCTCGTTATTAAGACCACCCAAAGTAGATGAAACCAAATCATCATCATCAAGCATTACATCAATCACTGCCAAAGCATTTGCAATGCTCCTCACCTTCAAAATACTCATTAACAAACATTTTCTCTTTCTTCAATGTATTCAACTCTTGTTTGAGTTGAATCTTTTTGTATTTACTAAAAACATGTTTGCAAAAATTATCCAAGCTACAAGTGAAGTGTTTGCATTCCTAATATACCCAACATAGTACTATCAATGAATGTAGATAGCCAATACATCACCTTCTTATCCTTTGCATTCCATTCTTTCCATGCCTTTAACTCATATGCACTCGTACAGTTACTCATCTCTAGCTCCTTTTCTTCACCTAATACAAACTCATAAAGGTCTTTTCCAATAAGTTCATCACAAGAAACTTTCATGATGGGTAGTTGTTATTGTCCATCTTCTCAATGATGGGGTTTCCACTATTCTCTACTATTATCACAAGAATGATACAAAACAACAACATGGTCTTCTACAACCTTTCACAACAAGTACACATTGATATACCAAGAAACATTTTTTACTAACTATTCAATGGGTAATGTAATCTACAACTGGTTTAAAGATAAAACTTGTGTTTGCTTTCTGGCAAACACCTCAAAACTTATATATTTGAAATATGTAACCTATGCACCCACTTTCAATCAACACAACCAAAATTGTACTATACTCTAAAACTATTGTTCACAATCTTGTAGCCCTAAAATAGGGCCCAGAATAGCCTCGAATGGCCAAAAAAGATGTGGAACAGTCCTAAAGGGTCAATTTGCAAAATATATAGTGCTTTGCTTTGCACACCAAATCTCACAATAATATGAGATTTTCACTATGTCTTGATTTTAGTGCCTCCATGTCATGAAGGAAAAATACAACATTAATATTTGCACCTTGGATTAATTCCAGCCTTTGTAAATTTAGCTTTAGCCTATATGTACATGTGTGAACAGCCCTTAAGTTTGGAAGAGGGTTAGAATAAAAGGGACTAGAGGCCAAAGGCAAGACATCTTTTGATCATTCAATAATCTTGACTTTACCATTTTCTTGGAGTTAGCTTCTTTCTAGCCTATGAAGCACTCAGCCATGGCCGTCATGTATTCTTGAATCTCCAACCATTAATACATGATGAGGATGTCTTGGTGCAATAGATTTGTTAATTCTTTGTTGTAGCTTAGTTAATTTTCAATTTCAGTTAGATTTCATTCCATGGTTGATTGCTTTCATTACATTGGTATCAGAGCTGTAGCTTAGATCCTTGCAGAAGTCATTTTCAAGTACTAGATTCAGTTTCCTAGGCTAGAGAGAGCAAACCATAGTTAGGAATTTGAGTGACAGGACTTGACAGGACATGAAGATTTCAAACCGGAGTTATATGTGAAGGTCTGCTACAAACAAGGATGAAGATGGTGATTCTTGGCATTACCAAGGGAAGAAATGGAAGGCTCCAGCCAAAATAGCAGGACGTGATCAAGATTGAGCCAAAATTTGGGGTAAGTGTACAAACAAATGGTTGCAGGACATTTTAACCGTGGTTACTTTTGAGAAGAAAGGGTTTCTTCTTCCCTTTCCTCATTTCTTCAAGCTTTCCACAAGAATCCATGGCCAAGACCACATCAGATCTTCTTCTTCTCACTTCTATCATGAGAATGGGTTGTATGACCTCTTCCCCTGCCTCAAGAGCTTCAAGAAGAGTAGCTTATGTAGCTACTTAGTGTCTTTGCTGATTTCCAGGACGTGAGTATGTACTCACGCTGTCTGCGCCGCCAGCACATACTCTTATACTGCGTGATCAAATTTTGAGTAATGATGCCCTTGAGCCTTGCTATTGATCTTCAAACCTTTGGCAAGTGGTCTTTCACCAATTTCTTCAAGATCCTTATTAGTTTGGAGTTTTCCCTCTTCTTCAAAACCCTGGTTATGGAGTTTTATGACAATTCTGGACAGCACTCAAATTTCTCAAATTTCTTCATCAAGATCAAAGGGTTTTTGTTCTATTATACTCCCTGAAGCCTCTGCATACATCCTAGTACCAACATTGACTGATCTTGAAGCTTGAAGCTTTGTTGGAGCTTGGATATGGAGATTGCAAACTCTATGTGTAACAGTTTGGGACAGCATTAAAGATTCCTGAAATTTTTAAAGCAATTCAAGGGGCTTTTGTGGGCAAAGCATCTCTGAAGCTTCCTTAACCATTTCCCCTCAAGAATCCATCAACATTGGACCGACATTGAAGTGATTGAAGCCAATGGAGGTCTAGGTGTTCAATGGACAGCCTGAAGCTTTTATGTCATTAAATTTTGGCATTCCCTCTCAAATTTCGGGATCTCTTGGACACATTGAAGCCCTCTCTATTACCTATTGCAACCTACTTCAAGTAGAGAAGGTAATTGGTCTTCATCAACCCTCATTTGGATCATTCATGGAGTCATGGAGCTTTCATGGGATCAATGGAGCTGAAGCTTATCAATGAAGGGATTATCCTTGAATATTGAAGATCTCTTGGACTGATTTTAGTTGGATTATCAAGCTCAGCCCACCTATGTCAAGCATTATGGATTGAAGGTCATTCCATCAACAATGCTCTTCTCCAATCAATCAAATGAGGTACTCTAATCACTCTTAATTTCTCTTTACATCCAATTGTTGCTGATCTCATTTCCAATTGCTGAAGAGAAATAAGAGGATTAAATGAAGCTTTCATTCATAGCCTAATGCATTACATGAAGCCTATAGGTTATCTCAGTCATTGTCTTTACTAAACCTCTTCAATTTTACTGAAATGGCCATCTCTAAATGTCTCAAACTCTTCCATAATGAATGAGCATTACCCATCTATTTCCATTCACTGAAATCAGTAATTTCTTGAGCTTCATTACTCAATCTTTTATTGCCTAACCCTGACATGAAATTGATTGCCTATTTTGCCTCTTGATCATAAGAAAATCATTACCCAATTGGTAAGTGAGAAAAACTTTGTAAGCAGTGAGTCACTGCTGAGGTAAATACCTCTCCACTTCTCATTTACATTTCAGCCTTTTCAATTTCAATCTTGCATATCATGAAAAAGGGCAAATGAAAGGCAATTGTATTTCCTTCCTATTCCATGCATATCATACTGATTTTTAGAGCTAGAATTCATTTGCCATGTACTTGCCCACGAGGAAAAAGTGGATGCCGGGCGAGTCGGTAGGACAATAGTGAGGTGACCCTCCCCTACCGACGAGGACCCTGAAGGGGAGTGCAACCCGGCCCGAGAGGGAACTTTGCAAACCCCTCGGGTCTCGGATCCCACGTATTTTCAAGTTTAGGTGCAGGTACAAATCTCAATTGCATTTGAAATCAGCCTACAGCATGAGTACGGACAGTGAGTTCTTGTGATATTGGCAAATGTATGGTATGGCAAATGTATGAAGACATATGGCTACAGTAAAATGTATACATCCTATGGTAAAGACACTATGGTTCAGTCTGAAAGATTGGAACAGAGTATGTATACATACCCTCATTAAAGATTGCAGTCTACTTTGAGTCAGACAGCCATTTTACTGGTTACTGAGGTCATTTTCAGTATGGGCAGACGTATGAGACTCTCCTACAAGGTTATGAAGTTGGTACATGCTGGGTATTGATGGTACAAGCCATTAATTGACTAGAACAGGGTATTCACTGCCTGCAGGAATTTTCAGACAGCAACAGAAAATCCCTTACAGAAATTTCTGTACTCATCCATTTTCTGCATTTGATAGATCATTGGATAGAGGGCTCTTCAAGCTTTGAACAGAGCCAGAGACCTCGTAATTTGGAGCTCTAGAAGTAGAGTTAATCAAGTTTTTCTACTACAGAAATTCAGGACAGAAATCAACCCATGGCTAGAAATAAGAAGAGAGACCCTGTTTTGGATACTATCAATGAAGAATTGAGGGAATATCAGCAGGATAGGGATGAACATCAACAGGAAAGGGGTGAACATCATGACACTTCTCAAGATGCCATTTATCGAATGCATTATGAGAACGATGAGATCGATGCAAGCTCCACTCACTCCCCTACCAATCAACCCATAGAGACGTCTCATATCTCAATGAATTCAAACAGTTTTCAGCAATTGTCAAATGACATAAAGGATATGAAATCAGGTTTCGAGGGTATGAGGTTGGGTATTGACAAGCTTGTAGCACTTCTTGGTGAGAAAATGTTGCCTACAGCTGGTCTTAATATCCCACACCCGCATAGGGCTGAAGAACCACCTAAACCACTTACTCCTAAGGTGGTAGGTCAATTCGAAGTTGGAGAATCATCTAAAGCTAAGGATTTTGCTCATCCCACTTCACATCAGCCACAATTCCATCAACAAAAGGGTCACTTTCAGCCACATGGGCAGGATTTTCAAGAAAGAGTGCAAACAAACTCAAAGCATGATGAAGACATCCATGGGTGCAACTCTTTCTACAAGCAATTTTACCCTCAAGCAAATGTTGGTGGTTATGAGCAAGTCCATATTAATTCAACCCCAAACTCTTATGGGCAGCCACATGGACATGTGAATTCAGCCCCAAATGCTTTTGGACAGCCACAACAAAATTTCTCTCCTCAAGTGCAGGCCAATAGGCCAAGTCCCATGTCAAATCATGGTTGGAATCAGCAAAATAATGGGCAGCAACCACCTTTCAATTCACCGATGCATGGACAACCTCCCAATGTGAGCAATACATACTTTCATCCTCAAGGACATTGTTTCCAGCCACAAAGTCATGGTATCCATTATGGACAGCAAACTCCTTATGCACAAGGGCATGGAAATAATGAATATCCTAGGCAAGGACCTTTTGGCAATTCTTTTGGGCCACAAAACCATAGTGGGCAGCAGCACCCTAATGGACAACCTCCTCAATACGAGAGAGAGTACAAGGAGAAAATAATTATCTCAAACTTCAAGGGAGAGAATCCTTCACCCACGGAGTTGGAGGAGTGGTTTGACAAGTTAGAGATGTATTTTTCTCTTTACCCAAGGCCCGAGAATGCCAAAGTAAAATTCGCAGCCCTTCATCTAGAAGGCTATGCTCACACTTGGTGGAGATATATGGCGAGGATGGGACATGACTTCTTGTCTTGGGATGCATTGAAAAATGCTATGATTGAAGTCTTTGTTTCCCCTATTGAAAAAGAGAGGTTAGAGAAAAAGTGGTATGCTCTTGAGCAACGTGGTCTCTCGGTTAGAGAGTACTCAAATCGGTTTTTGAACCTCTCGATGTATGTTCATGGGGTCTCCGATAGTGCCAAGTTGAATAAATACATATTTGGTTTGGAACTTATTCTTTCTTCTGAAGTTGGAGCCATGAATCCTACATCCCTACAAGCTGCCATTCAATTGGCTGAACATTATGGGCAGAAATACAAGGGTTTTCAGCCAAAAACAGGGCATTCTTTTCAGCCTACGCAGTTCTCAAGGACATCAGGCCATTATGGGCATGCTAAAACTGATTTTCAGCATATTGGGAAGCCATCAAATACTTACAGCAATACCTACAACAAGATACCCACTTTTCCTACTGTGTTTGGGTCAAAACAAAGCAGTAATTTCAGACCTAATGCTGAAAATAGATTTGATGGAAAGAGGACTGATATAAATGCCAAAACTTCAGTTCCTACTCGAGGCAAACATGTATCGAATGATAAGCTCAAAGATATGTATGCTAAAGGTCTATGCTACAAATGTGGAGAGAAATGGTCACCCGATCATAAGTCCAAATGCAAGGCCAAAAATATGAAGATTAGCATGATCATCGAGGATGATTCCGATGGTGAATCTATTGAAGGAAGCTTGGCTCAGCTTGATGTCACAACAACTCAAGAAGAGGCGCATGGAAATGAAGAGAATGTCCATGAAGAGTTCTATGATCCGATGGATGGGTTTCCTTTCGACCCGGGTGGTCATTATTTGGATGATTCATGGACTGATTTACATCCATCGTTATGTGCCATATCAAGTGATGCATGGAGTGGTTCAAGAGGGGATAATACCCTACGCCTTAAAGGTCAAATCAAGGGAAGGACCGCTCATATACTCATAGATACGGGAAGTACACATAGCTTCATTAATGCTAAGTCACTCAATGGGCTGAAATTGAATACGCATGAAATGCCTACATCACTCAAAATCCAAGTGGCAAATGGAAATTTTGAGATGAGCAATCAATGCTGTCCAAATGTACCTATCACCTTTTCTCCATTGTGCACTACATCAGTGAGTCTAATTGCATTAGAAATGGGTCCCATTGATATAATACTTGGCTGCAACTGGCTGAAATCTTTGGGCAGATTTACCATGGATCTCAACAACATGGAAATGGAGTTTAAATGGTGTGGACAACAAGTAACACTACATGGAGCTGAAAAGAAAATAATGGAGATGATCAGTCCCAAGAAGGTTAAGAAAGAGATAAATGCAAAGGCATGTATGTTCACCATTCTTCTTTCCAAGATTGAAGAGGATCAGCCCTCTTCTCCTACCAACAATATGGACCCATGTCTTTGTAATTTGCTGAAAGAATATGATGATATTTTCCAGCCACCTATCTCTCTTCCTCCCAAAAGAGAAGTGGATCATCCCATTGACTTGTTGCCCAATACAAAGCCCATCAACAAACCACCATATCGCCTCTCCAAAGTGGAAAGAGAAGAGGTAGAACGCCAAGTCAAAGAGCTTTTGGAAATGGGTCTCATTAAGGCAAGCCAATCACCTTTTGCTTCTCCAGTCCTTCTTGTGAAGAAGAAAGATGGCTCCTTTCGAATGTGCATTGATTACCGCGATCTCAACAAGGTCACTATCAAGAATAGGTATCCCATACCTAGAATAGATGATCTCTTAGATGAATTGAAGGATGCCAAGGTGTTTTCAAAAATTGATTTGAGATCGGGATATCATCAAATACGCATGAAGGAAGGGGATGAATTCAAAACAGCCTTCAGGACGGAGAGGGGTCTTTATCAGTTTATGGTTATGCCTTTTGGGTTGTCAAATGCTCCAGCCACATTCCAGTCTCTCATGAATAAGATACTTCAGCCAATGCTCTTTAAAACAGTTTTGGTATTCTTTGATGACATTTTGATCTATAGCAAGAATAAAGAAGACCATATAAAGAAGACCATTTGCAGCATGTAAAAGAGGTCTTTGACATATTGAGGATACACAAACTGTTTGCCAAGGCCACTAAATGCTCTTTTATGACAAAGGAAGTGGAGTACTTGGGTCATATAGTGGGAGAAGATGGAATCAAAGTGGATCCTAAGAAGGTTCAGTGCGTCAAAGAATGGCCTACACCAACCAATGCCACTTCATTAAGAGGGTTCCTTGGTTTGTCATCCTTTTACCGACGGTTTATGAAAAACTATGCTCATATTGCAGCTCCTCTTACCGATCCGCTGAAAAAGGAGTCCTTCTTTTGGGATGAGATCGCGGACAAGAGCTTTAATGAGCTGAAAAAATTGCTTGTTTCAGCACCCATACTAGTTTGCCCTGATTTCTCCAAGACTTTTACCATTTATGCAGATGCCAGTGGTAGAGGTTTGGGAGCAGTTTTGGTACAGGAGCATGGTGTCATTGCATTTGAGAGCAGAAAATTTGATGACAAAGAGAGAGAGATGCATGTTTATGAGCAGGAGATGCTTGCTATTTTACATGCAATCAAGAAATGGCACCACTACCTCTATGGGACACACTTCAAAGTCAAAAGCGATCATAGGGTCTTGAGATATTTTCTCTCGCAGCCCAATCTTTCTCCCAAGCAAAAGAGATGGTTGGCTACTTTGCAATCATACGATTTTGAAATATCATACATGGCTGGCAAGGATAATGTGGTGGCTGATGCGTTATCAAGAATGTGGGCATGCAGTCTATCTACTGTGTCTACCATCTATAAGGAGTGGATTGAAGACATTCAAGAGGAATATGTGCTTGATGAGCATGCTGCCCATATTTTACAGAAATTACAGCAAGGGTGTGATGCTGAATTTCCAAATTTTAAAGTGCATAATGACCTCTTATGGTTTAAAGGTAAAGTGTACTTGATTCCCAGCAGTAAATTCAAGCTGAAGGTGCTTCAAGAGATGCATTCATCGCCAATGGCTGGTCACTTGGGCCTTTTCAAGACATTTGATAGAGTTCATCAAAGTTTTTATTGGAAAGGTCTATGGAAAGATGTTAAAGAGTATGTATCTCAATGCTTGGAGTGTCAGCAAAATAAGGATTCCACTCTATTACCAGCTGGTTTACTTCAGCCTTTACCTATACCTACGGGCAAATGGACAGATATTTCCATGGATTTCATAACGGGATTGCCTACTACCAGTCATGGATGGAATAGTATCTATGTGGTAGTTGATAGATTGACCAAATCAGCCCACTTTATTCCAACTAAAGTCCAATATTCAGCAAGACAAGTCGCCGAGCAATTTATGGAAGGTGTGTTCAAACTACATGGTATGCCTATGAGAATAGTATCAGACCGTGATTCGAAGTTTATGGGCAACTTTTGGAAAAGTCTATTCTCTTCTATGGGTACTTTCCTCACTCCTAGCACGGCCTATCACCCTCAGAATGATGGGCAAACGGAGAGAGTCAATCATTGGGTGGAAGTGTACCTTAGGCATTATTGTCATGACACACAAGCTTCATGGGATCGTTGGATCCACCTTGCTGAATTTTGCTATAATAACACGCATCACATGAGCATTGGGATGTCTCCGTTTGAAGCTCTTTATGGGTATAAAGTTCAACTTCCATCAGTTTTATTTCATGAAGACATCAACCCACAAGCAAAGGAAGAGTTGGAAAGAATGGAGTTGCTCATGAGGCAATGCAAGGACAGCATAAGGAAAGCACAAGACGTAATGAAGGTCTATGCTGATGAGAAAAGAAGACATTTAGACTTCAAGGTTGGAGTTGGGTATTTCTCAAAGTGCCCAAGACGCATTATGCTTCACTAAAGGGTGGGAATAACAAGCTTGCTCATAGGTTTTATGGACCATATTTGATTCTAGACAAAATTGGAGAGCTTGCTTATAAACTTCAGCTACCATCCTCCACTAGAATACATGATGTATTCCATATTTCACAGCTGAAGAAGTATGTTGGGCCCGATGTACAAGTATTGGAAGAGTTACCACCATTGGATGAGGCAGGACTGATCATATATGAACCTGAAAGCATTATTGGAAAGAGAGAGAAAGTTCTCAGAAATCGTACTCTCATTGAGTATCTTATTAAGTGGAAGAATTTGCCCATTGAAGAGTCTTCTTGGCAACCATCCACTTATGTCAGTAACTTTCCTTGGCTATTACAGGATGATATATGATGCAGTATGCAGTGACTGTGCAGAGACAGCTTGCTGTATGAAATTTTTGCAGACAGTAAAACTGTCCTGACTACATCAAAATTTGATTCTGATGTTATGGGGTGATGCTTGGGAGTGTATACTTTGTTTCCACACCTCGTACACCATATTTGGACCAATATATCAAAAGTTATGGCAGCTTTAGTGAATCAGCCCTGTTTGGACAGCAGCCAGTTTTCTCACAGTTTGGTATGCAAAAGGTCTTCTTTTCATGGACAGTGCTTTCTTATCATTTGGAAGATGAATGGGCATGATTACTATTATTCTTGACTTGGATATAGGCCCTTACTTCTTGGTTTTGAGGACAAAACCATCTTCAGGAAGGGATGGTTTGTCATGAAGGAAAAATACAACATTAATATTTGCACCTTGGATTAATTCCAGCCTTTGTAAATTTAGCTTTAGCCTATATGTACATGTGTGAACAGCCCTTAAGTTTGGAAGAGGGTTAGAATAAAAGGGACTAGAGGCCAAAGGCAAGACATCTTTTGATCATTCAATAATCTTGACTTTACCATTTTCTTGGAGTTAGCTTCTTTCTAGCCTATGAAGCACTCAGCCATGGCCGTCATGTATTCTTGAATCTCCAACCATTAATACATGATGAGGATGTCTTGGTGCAATAGATTTGTTAATTCTTTGTTGTAGCTTAGTTAATTTTCAATTTCAGTTAGATTTCATTCCATGGTTGATTGCTTTCATTACACTCCACAGGCATTATCCACACGAGAAAGAGTGGAAGAATGGGAGAGCTTCTTACCCGTTGCTTGCTTCCTTGAATCCTTTCTTCTTCTCCTTCACTTCAGCCTTTAAAACTGGCCTCTCTCAACTGCACGTCTATGATATCAGGTCACGGATCATGTGGTGGGGGGACTTGGTTGAGTTGCTATGCTAAACACACACTACACACACAACAGGAAGCTCACTCAAGAACACAATAAGAGAGATAGAGGTCAAAACGTTTTCTTGTTGGTTTTTTCTTCTTCCACACACAATACAATGAATACAAAGTATAGATAAGATATAACATAAAAGAAAGTGGCCTACTAAGTCGAAGAGTGTATAACTAACTATACTAATTAACTACCACTATAACTATGCCAATTTTAGGTAGGTGCAACAAACTAAATATAATAAGTGATAAGTCAATGGCCATGTGTGGATTATAATGGCTACCAAACGTGCTAAGTATAGACATGTAGGCCCATTTAGCCAAGAAGTCCATCATCAATGTTTGCACGTGTTGAGAGCTTGCAAACTATCCACTACTCCTGAGGTAGGTGCTTCCTATTTCTTAGCCCCTACCACTTTTTCATCTATAATAGGTTTGTGGCTACCAAACTCCATCAAGAGGAAATGATCCCCCAAGGTGTACTCATAGAGCTTAGCAAGGCAACAACAACTCCGACTCATAGTCTAATTGCCACAAATGTTGCAGCTTGTGGTAAGGTGGGCCTAAATCTTATCTTGATGCATGAAGATTGGACTCAAGAGGAGAAGAAGCATGTCTTGCAAATGACCAAGGCATGGGAAGGCACCATCCTGATGCCAATAACATGAATCAAAGGAAAGGAAGTAGTGAAAGAGAAATCTTTTACCCTTAGTGAGTGATTAAGCACCACAAGGAATCCCTACCTAGGACTTCTTTCACTTCTTAATCGACACTTCCTCTAAGGATCCCAAGTGGGTTTTACTTGTGAAATATTGCAAAGCTCTTGAGCAACAATAGAATGCTACCATGGAGCGACTTGAATTGCTCCAAAATAATCATCGCCAAACTATTGGCTGATGTGAAAGCAGAGGCAAAGTACTTGTGGGAGCATACTCATCCACTGATCTAGAAAACCTTCGATCAAGGGATGTAGTGAAGTGTTGTTTCTTCTTCTGGCTTGATCCCACTACTTTCCAGACTTCAAGTCCCCATACTCAAGATCAAGCATCCGTTGTTCAAGGCACCCTATAGAAAAAGCCCAAGGAGGATCCCAAAAACCAACAACCACCAAAGGCAAAGCCACCTAATTCTAACATCAAGTTGCCACCAAGGTGGAGCAATCCAAAGGTAGACTAACACATGCAAAGGCCCTCTTCTAAGCGTGTCATACATATTACTCTCTCAAGGATATTTCTACCCTCCAAACTAACTAGATTGAACATATTGAGCAACAATATGTCAATCCATGTCATATAATGTTTAAACATTTGAATGTATCCAATTGTCTAAGTCTTATCATTTCTTATTGTTGTCTCCTTGAGAGACCATGGTGCATTTGTGAACTATATCAATTGATCTATTGGAATATATGAGCAATTTTTTTATTGTCATTATTGTCCATGATTATCTATTTAGGTAGATTATTTTCAATATATTGTGATTGATACATTTACAATGTTAGCATATCCTTGTGTTAGGTTTGAGCATGTTAGGACTCTACAATCCCACAGAATCGGTGTACTCTGATTCCATCTGGTGACCACAACCCAAACTTGGACCCAATTACATCTTTAACTATGTAGTGAAGTCTTTAACTATGCCTTTATCATAACAAGTTATTGCTTAATCGTCGTTTTAGGTCTAGAATCCCAATGTTTTCTTCCCCTCTACTCCCATTCTAAAAGCCATTTGCTTTTCATCTATATCCTAGTAGCCTCTACTCATAGTAGATGAGTCTCTCTTATCCTTTGTTTCACTAATCTCAACTCAACTTGCAATGCATATCCAATGCAAAGGACCAAGCTCTCCTTATTCCTAAGTTAAAGCTTGTGTATCTCAATGAGGAATAGTTGAATTTAAAGACAAGGATACCTTGGTTGATTGGAGGGGGATTGGCAACTATCATTTAGGGAGAAGCATAAGTTCTATCTAGAAGAGCTCCTCTCTAATGCCTAGAGCTTTATTGATTGTGACAAGTATACAACAAATTCTCATTTCTTTGCATAGCATCCATGAGCTTGAAGGACTTTGCAACTCTACTCCGTGCTTGCTTTAGATTGTGTTGTTGTTGTGCCATTCGTCTACGCAGTATTGTCATGCTCTAGTTGCCCAACAAAAGCATGCATTGTGGCTCTATTGCCTTGCTTATGTAGCTCTAGCATTCAGCTCTATTTAGAAATGTGTTTTGTTGAATACATTGATACAGCTATGGTATTTTGATACTATAGTAGCTAGGCACATGATCATAGTTGGTCATGTGCACAAGCTTTTGGCGGCTATCATATGCATCCATCCTTGCCTTCATAAGAAGATTAGCTTAAACGCTCACTTTTTATATATTTAAATATATATCCATGTATGTACATGGCGAGTATGTGTATTCATGCATGCATGTGTGTGTGCGTGTGCTGTGTGTGTGCGTGTGCGTGTGCGTGTGCATGTGCGTGTGCGTGTGCATGCATGCATTCTTTGCCCTTCAAGTAACAAAAGCATTGATAGCCCCCATGATCATGTTGTCATGGTCTTTGTGACCAAGTTTGATCTCTCGTATAGATAGAATGTTAGGTTTTCTAGCTTTCAAAATCTCATGAAAACTCATTAGGAATTAAATAAACTAAAAAATGGGCCATTTAAAAATTTATAATTAAAGACATGGGTCTTTTGGATTGTCCAATAGGAAGGCAAGATATTGACATCCATGGAGGTTGAATCTTCCCTCTCCAAATCTTGGGTTTTTATTTAAAAAAGGAAGTGTGATTGAAAAAAGGAAATATGAATAGTGACACATTTTGAGTATCTCTATCCTTATACTTCGTCCCCTTTTTTGGTTGTTTTTCACTTTTCCTTTTTTCAATCCCACAAAACTAGTTTGACTTGAAAATTGAGCAACAAGGACTCCTTTTTCTCCCTCTTCTCCACTTTGTGAATTTTTGTTGATATTGAAGCTCTGTGTAGTACCAATAGTAATTAAGGTTCTGATAACTATACTTATCACACAATAATTACCATTAACTTGATCCATCTTTCTACCTCGGATTCCACATCTTCTATGGTTAGAGTTTCCATAGCATAAGGCATTACATTCATCTTACAAGGGTCTAGGGATGATAATCAAATACATCAATATTGTAATAGGATGGAAATTTGCCATGGATATCCATGAGTCTATCTTGTAAGGGAAGGTTGAGGAGACATTCTACACAATAGCCATAGTGACTAGAGCAGTCCTACACAACCATTCTATATGCTAGGATCGCATACATCACCTCTTGTAAATGTAGCAATTTAGATGGATCTGTCGACTGCTTGTGAACAAAGTTATCATCCTTATATTTGGCATTATTGAGAATTTGTCACTTGGAAAAGGCAAAAATGATAGAGTAGTTTGCAAAAGATGGCAAAGATTTCTAGGGTAGGGTAGACCTTCAAGTAGACAGAGATAGATTCCCTTTAAAGAGGGAGCTTGTGAGGAATGGGAGGAGGACCTCAAACCAAAGATCTTGTCATATTCCTTTAGCTTCCTTCTTCACCCTCTTGCATTTTTGCCCAAAAAGAAATGCCAATTGTCCAAAGGATTAAGGCTTTATATAAGCCTTAGAGGGGGTACCCCTCCTCTTTCTCTCATTTTTGTCTTTTCCTATCAAGTATATGGTCGCATGGTAGGGGAGGTTGTCAACTATTAGGTGATGTGGCAGGTCCTCTAGTACTAGGGGCAATGCCCATGATGGGGTGGAGTACCAGATGGTGGTCTACATGGGGGTGGGTGGTGATGACAAATGAGATGCGACTTGTAAGTAAGGTAAGCTTTAACATTTTTTTAATTAAGGTTTTTAATTTTCTTTTTATTAATCACCCCCCCCACTCAGCCCCATTCCACATGTGAGGAGAGGTGGTGGACATGGAATATAACATGATGCACCCCATGGTCATCTCATCACATTCTAATAACTCCACACCACTTGGTTACTATGAAATTGTTTTAACAATATATCTTAGGATATACTTTCTATAGATGAGTTTGCATCAAGGCAAGGTGGATCTAGACATATGGACTAGTGGAAGTATTCAATGCTAAAGGAGTACATTAACAGCCTTATTATTGATGTGGTGGTTTTCCATACGAAGTGCACATCACCAAGAGGGGAAGATGGAAGTATTCAATGCTAAAGGAGTACATTAACAGCCTTATTATTGATGTGGTGGTTTTCCATACGAAGTGCACATCACCAAGAGGGGAAGAAACGATTATCAAGATTCAAGCATCAACAATATTTACACCCCTCCCCAATACCTACAATGTCCAATCTAGAGAAGGTGGTGCTTCCTGAAGGGGTAAAAGCTTCTATACATATTCAACCAAGCACAAAGTGGAGCAATGTATGTGCTTGCTATGTTAGGTGAGCTTGTTTAATTGTCAAACTCGCTTATCATGGAGGAAACATTGAAGGGGAAGTGTATCATATTCTAAGCAAAGGAAAAACTCATGTTCACATCCAAAGGCCCCTCCTCATCCTTCCTCTCCACCATCAAAAAATTCGAAGAAACAAAACAATGTGAATCTCTATGTGCATATCATTGTGATCACCCTTTTATTAATCACTATCATCAACTTTCACGTGTTTTATTTTTCCTAGTCAATACAAGTCATTTTTCCTTGTCTCGATAAATCTTAATTTATTAAATAAATGTGTGGTTTACATATGTGTGATGACAATGTGTGGCATGTAAAATTTTGATAAATGTACCATACATGGTAATGTAAATCGATTAGTTTAATTTGTGGTACTTGTAGGTGTAATAATGCAACCCAAATTGTATAATACACATGCGATACATCATGCATAGACATATTACCAATATTGATGCATACAGCCATTAAACTAATCCAAATTTCTTAAACACAAGTTAATGGTTGTGCATGTCATTTGAAGAAACACAACAAAATATTTTACTCAAAATGATTGCAATTGATTATGCAAATGAAAATGAGACACACGTAGGCATGCACATATGCACTCGTGTGTGTGTGTGTGTGTGTGTGTGTGTGTGTGTGTGTGTGTGTGTGTGTGTGTGTGTGTGTGTGTGTGTGTGTGTGTGTGTGTGTGTGTGTGTGTGTGTGTGTGTGTGTGTGTGTGTGTGTGTGTGTGTGTGTGTGTGTGTGTGTGTGTGTGTGTGTGTGTGTGTGTGTGTGTGTGTGTGTGTGTGTGTGTGTGTGTGTGTGTGTGTGTGTGTGTGTGTGTGTGTGTGTGTGTGTGTGTGTGATTGCAAAAAAATGTACAAAAGCTATCGCCTTTCTAGTCATGTTAGAATGTATGCAATACATGGCAAAACCTTGCATCATATGTATGACAATCCTATGAGTGAGGTCCCTTATGCTCTCGAAGCCAAAGAACAAAGTTCTTGTTTTTGTTAGTGTGATAGTGACTTGCTTCACATGGATACCAATCAACTGTGTGCCATCAAAAAGATCAATGAGAAACCCCTTTGCAGCTATCTACAATGCCTCTATGGCTACAACAATCTACTTGCATGGGCCAACAATTTAACGAATGCCTTATGAGCCCAAACATCATCGATTATAGTTAATTTCAAGCATATGACCTCCATGTTATTGGAACGTGAGTCTACACTCAATCTACAAGGGATGTATTCTTGACCGAGAATTTGCTACTTTAGGGAGGGGTGACACAAACAAGAAGAAGAAGAAGGAGAGACAATTTTATTTCTAAGGGAAGAAGGGTTAACTCCAAAAGGGGGAAGCTAGTGACAATGCCAAAGGAAAAGGAGATGAAGGACAAGCCTTTCACCAACTCTTCATCATTCTCAAGTTTTAATTCAAATTTGGTTCTCCAATGCCATGGTGACTATGGAATCTATCTTCTATCCCTAATGTGCCATCATCCCTCACAATTTTGGAAGGCCACAAAGGGAGTATGAGTAGTGATGGAGATAAGGTAGTCTGGCATCATCAATATCTGATTGCGATGGACCTTGAGTATAGATTTTTACATGTGTCGATGTATTGTGAAGATGTGCAAACTTTTCAAGTTGATTTCCTTTTAGGCTTATGATAGGAGATTAGACAAATAGCAGTGCTTTCCTCCTCTATTTCTACATGAGGGGACCCTTTGGCAATGTGGTCAAAAAAGCAAGAATCCATGGTCATGATGGCCATCATGATTAGTCTGTTTCTACTCTTGAATTTTAGGGCTTTGTATGATCAACATCAACATCAATTATTCCAAAGGCACCTTGACAGTGGCTTAGAAGGTAATGGGTACCCGATAGGCTTACCACCCTACATATCGAATCACTCAAGTATTGTGTATGTACTCTTTCTGGGATAAATAGAGAAGTCATGTTTAGCTATTGTGCATAATGTGCATACCAAGTATGTGAGAGGCATGCCCCATGTCCTTCATCTCAAAGATCTTCTTGAGTTGAATCTTCAAAGTATCAAGCTTAGCATGAGCACTCCCATTAATCAGCATATCAATCAACTTATCTAGTTGTTGGAGAGTAAATGCATTATGTGCCTAGTCACCTACATTTACTTGTACTTATTGCCCATGCACCTGTACACTACAAGTAGCGATCGCCTAACATCGCCACTTTATTCTTTATTATTTCTATGATAATACAATAAGGGAAGGTAGGTCACACATTGTGAATTTTGGAGTTCCCACATACGATCTTGCTCTCTCTCCTGCTTGAACCTTCATAGCTCTTGCTTTCTCTTACTTCTGCTTGTACTCTCACTCCAACTCTACCTTTTAATTGGTATTGAAGTGGGCATTCAAGAAGCTTCACTAACATTCACTTTAGCTTGAGAATAGAGCTTCATTCACAACTTTTATGGCAACTACTCATTGAGGTATGCATCAATCTTGTCGCTTCCCCGTTCACTTCCACCCTGTTCAACATTGATTAGGGCCTTTATATGGACCTTTTGATCCGTTCCAAGTGTTGATTGAGATCAACCATTGCAATAGACAACCAACAACCATCAACTAATCTACATCTAATTTTCTAACCCTATTCCTAATATTTTTTATCTCTTCCAAATCCTATTGTTCAGTCTCTTCAAGATAGACCTATTGTTTGTCCTATACATGACAGACCTATAGTTCATTGTGTGCTACACGGACCTATTTGTTCATTGTGTTGTAAACACACATGTTGTTCACTTTGTTGTGGACAAGCCTATTGCTCATTATGTTGAGGACAAACTTATTATTTACTATTGTTCAAGACACTGACATGTTATACATTATTTGGACAATAAGCATTTCACTAATCTATTGATGCTGAATGGATGAATTGATGCTTGAAAAAGGCATTTGGATCTATTAGAGCTCGAATTGCTCTATCTCATCAAAGGTTTCTTTGCTAGTATACCATGTGGACAACAAGCTTACATGTTGAAAGCTCATGCATTGCATGCCTACATGCACTTTCCATATGCTACATGAATGTATTGATTCTTGGCATTGATCATTATAAATCAATATGCTTATCAGGAGTTCTAAGCCTTAGATTTCAGATCCATTGGATATATTCTTACACTAGCTATTTGCTTTTGTAGTTTTCCACTTAATGTGGTTTGAAGGATTATTGCTAGTATATACTCTTGGATAGATTGTGTCATGACTTTGGGCACCTTGATGTTATGAGACACGTGTATTGAGCTTTGCTTTGCTCTTGGACATTCCACATTTTGGTTTTGTCAAAGAAAATTGATATTCCTCATTGAGCTTGGTTTATTCAAATATAGTAGGAATCTCTTGCATATGCATATATGCTTAGTTGGTTTTGGTATACATTGCCTTGTAGACATTGATGATTATTGGCTTATTTACCTTTGATTTGTACATCTACTACTTCCTCCTATCAGAGGGTCTACCACTTTAAAATGCATGCTACTCTCTTGTTTAGGATTGCAATTATGTTCCTAACATCTATGGGTCTCTAATAGTATTTGGTACCTTGGTGGTTTATGCCTATCTTGCACTGCTAGTTGTATTATATATCTTGGTTGCTACCAAGATATTCCTGGTAGTTGGAGTTTTATATTTTTTGGTCTTTTTCCTATAGTTATATACTCATTCGCTATAGTCTTATGGACATTCATATTGAAATTCAGATTTTTTGAGCAACTTCTTTTAGAGCAAACACTTGTGTTATGCACTCAAGTGCTTCCTACTCATGGATAGCAGTGTGTTGGCTCAATCTTTCTCTTAGTATACACTTTTTGGCTCAATTTTGGGACTAGTTTGATATTATTACAACCACCCATATTTTTCCTTGGTTGGCAGACATATTTGCAATTGTTTCAAATACTTCCAATGGCATTGCTATCTTTGACATAGAGAAGTTGAAAAGCAATAACTTCTAGTACGGGAAAACTCAAGTTTGGCATGTATTGGTGCAAAAGAAATAGGTCATGTCATTGAAAGTCAAGAGTATAAATCTAGAAGATTAGAATAGAGATCAGTTGGAAGAGCTTGATGAGTTATGGAAGTCCACTATTATCTTGTCTTTGTCTAAGCAGGTGCACTTCAATGTTATTGTGACCGAAGGTGGTGTTGATGATTTATGAAAAAAGATATGTAATCTTTAAGACAAGTAGAGTTGTATTTCACAATTGTATTGGTTGAGGAAGCTTGTATGAAGAACAACACTCCTATGTCCACTCATTTGAATGAATTTCACTCCATAAAATTCATAACTCGCATAAAATGTTTGCTTCTACATGCATGGGTCAGTCATTGGCTTTTGTGCATTCAAATGTTTATGGTCCCATGCCCTACCAATCATTAGGCGGTGCAAAGTATTTTATTACATTCAGTGATGATTGCTTGCATAAGGTTTGGGCCTATCCCATAAAGTAGAAATCAAAAGTTTTGCCTATGTTTTAGTGCTTTCAAGCTATGGTTGAGAACTATTATGGGAATTCTTGAAATGCCTACAATCTAACAATGGGGATGAATATGTTTCTAAGACGTTTGAGTAGTTTTGTGATAAGAGGGATATTAAGCATCAGTTGACCATGTCTTACACCCCTCCCTAGAGTGGTGTTATAGAGTGTATGCATAGGGCTATCCAAGAAATAGTCCACAATGTGCTTTGTCAAGCAAGCTTATCACAGTATTTTTGGGCTGAGGCAATTATTACTACAATTCATTTGATTAATACATCTCAAACATTACTCTCGGTGGTAAAGTTGTAGAGGAGGTATAGTCTAGTAAACCTCCCTCATATGCATACTTGTGAGTCTTTGGATGTGAGGCTTTCTTCCATATTCCCAAAGACAAATGCAATAAGCTAGATCCAAAGTCCATTAAATGCATCTTTCTAAGATATAGTGATGAAGGTGAGATGGGCTATCGCCTTTGGGATCCGCAAGCTTAGAAGGTTACTTGCACAGCCATGATATTGTGTTTCATGAGGAAAATTTGCATATGGCACCAAAGCAACAGTTGAAGTACACAAGGTGATCTTTCAAGAAGAGCCTCATGTTATAATACAGCCAAGACAGCCTAGAAATATGGATAATGTAGTGGTCCATGATCCACTTGTTGTGTAACATTATGATGTTGCACAAAGAGAATCTTTATGATGTGTAGGATTTACATCTAATTGGAGCAATAACTACAAATAAATGTAGGTGGCTAGGTGCAAGTAACCTTTAAACCCCCCCCCCCCCAACACTAAGAGCACTCATAGTAAAGTTTAGTTGGTCTATGAGGAATGCACTACGAGTCTCCTTTCAAGTGCTTTTTTGAAAAAATCGTGTTTATAAGATTGCCTATATGGCACTTTGCTAGAAGTTGGCAATTACCTTTTTAGTTGATATTCCTTCTACTGAAGTAGCTATAATTACCTTTGCTCTTTTTAGTTGACATTCCTTCTATTGAAGAGTTATAATTACCTTTGCTCTAATTATTTTTCATTAATGAAATTTCAAAATGTATGCATTTAGAAAACTAATTTTTGAAATTGCTCTAATAAAATAATACTACCATTATGAGAAGAAGCATTAAGTACTTCTAAAATTGCAAATGTGAGATGTTTGAAATGAAACTAATCATGTTGGATGTATGGCTAAATTCTACCACCCAAAAATAAACGTAAATTGATCTAGCACTAAACCAAAGATTTGCAAACCAAAATATGGTTCCTTCTTAGAAAGATCAAATGCTTGTAGTTAAGAGAGACATTATGTTACAAAACAAAGAATTGGTAATGAATAGAATTTGAATGCCCAAATAAGCCATATGCAAGACTAAGATCGATGTACCTGGCAAAGAATGTGCCAAGTCCTCTAAGTTTAGGCCCAAACTAAAAAATAACATATTTTAATCCATTAGGAAAATTCTTTGATCATATATGAGAATCCATTAAAGTTATGCATGTTAGCTAACATAAGTTTTAATTAGCATGGAAACAAAGCTCGCGCAAATTGCATGTTTGCATCCTTTCGTGTGATCATGAACAAGGCAACAAGTTGGAAGGGTGGAATAGGGTAGTGGGTTGTGAGATTGAAAATTCATATGCAAAATTCTCAAACAAGAAGAAGTCCCCACGACTGTTCAAGTAGTGTCGAGGAAGGACATAGTTTACCAATAGGTCATAGTCACTAGGCAACTAAACTACTTCCCCCTTCCTATGGAGGTGGGAATCTATGACTCGCAAATTTTGAAATGACAAGGTGCTCCTATTGGCCCCTCTTGATGGATCAAACTATTCTTCCTTCCTTTGAACAACATGCACTAGCAATTAGCCCAAGGACAAAATAATCGTGGATATCCAGCACCAATTTGGTAGAGAATAAGCTGCAATGGTGGATGGTGGGTGATTGCCGTTCATTTTAAAGCAATGGCCCAAATGCATGATGAACAACTAAAAAAGTGGAGTCGAGTTCCCTCTTCTTAGCATTCTCCTCATGCCACACACTACGGTAACTCCCCGAGGACATTATTTGAGTGATATTGCTCTAATCTGCTAACTTTTACATGGTGATAGAGGCACAAATTGTAGCTTAGTTAAGTTAGGCATAATCCAGAATTCAACGGGAAATATCACCCCACTACTACACCCTTAGGCTACTATGGGGGAGCCAATGTCACCCTCTAAACTTGTAATCAAGCATCCCTACATGGCATATAGACTACATTAAGGATATGTTTGAAAGACCCTACATTTCTCCCTGTATACACCTAACATTTTACAATGTTAATAGTCTTCACTTCAAAGGAGCACAAGGTTCTAGTAACATGATAGTTGGGTAAAAGCTTATAGCTATCTTCTGCCCTGGACTTGTCAACATATTCTTGCTACATGAGCATAGGCTCTCTTCTACTCATGGTAATCATGACAAGAAGGTACTTCTAAGATGCTCATTTTCCTATTCAAGTACTTGATCAAACACCCATGATCAAAGTGGAGAGTATACTTTGATCAAATGAGTTATATGTGAGATCACGGGACCATTGTTGCATAGCTAGCCTTATGGGTCAAGCTAGATATAAGGGATTCGTGTATTATCCTCCACATGTATGCACCTGTTCAGGTCAAAGGGAAGGTTGTGTTCTAGTTCAAGATGGTACATCCCTTCCTGTTGGATACTTCAACAATCATGAGACTTAGAAGATTAAGGAGGCAAAGGCACAAAGTTCCAAGGCTATGCATATGGAGAATAGGAGGCTTGGAAGGACTTTCTTTTCATGATGAGTGCCAAATATGCTCAATAGGGCTCAACCTTCCATGATAAGTCTTGCTTCTCTTGGCGGCTACATTTGATCGGGAGGCTACCTCTAAGAGTGTCTTGACAAGTTTTATGTTGGTTATTGAGTATCTCTTGATGTGGATAGAACCATTTTTCATAGTTATCACTCTTACCATATCACATCCAAGTTTTTCTCACATTGCATACACTAGCATTAGCCTTGGACATCCACCCATGCCATATCCTTTTCACAACTTACAAGCAACAGTGGTAGATAGAAAAATCAAGGAAATTTGGTCTAGACAATAGCATCAAGTGATAGAAATTGCAAATGAAGTGGCATGGACTAATGGAGATTCAAGCAAGATCTATCAAGAGCAAGCCCTATGTGTCAGGTACCAATGCTTGAAGGAGATGACTCTACACCAAGGCTTGAAAACCACCAAGCAACGAAAAAACATGACTTGCCTAGAGACTATATCCTTCAAATACAAGAGATATGCACATAAGTTGTTCTCGCCAATATAGACAACAAGAGGACGGAGTTCTTGTGTCACTACTTTTTTGGCCCAAAAAGGAGACACCGTGTGCACTTCTTCCAAGTACATCAACCTAGCACAACTAAGTATGGGAGTGCAGACCTATCCAATTAAGTGTTGGGGCTTACATCTTTTTATAGATTGTTCTCATATAACTAGATTTCAACACAAGCGCTCCATTGTAGGGAGCAAGTGTGGGACTACATCCCATCTCTAGCCATTGTACAAATGGGATGAGTCCTCCTCACACGTCAAGCCTCCAAAACAAGAGGATAAAAATGCATGGTTCTTCTTAATTCACCTTTGAGAGATGAAACTTCCTATAATGATGGCAGGAGACTTTCTATTCCACGTGGATTTTCATAGCCTTTTTGTGGGTCTAATTTTTCTCTTCCCAAAGGGATTGACTACCCTATATTCTTTTGCAAGTCTAACATGAGTTAGTAGGAACAAAGATGATTAGCAATGAACTTTGCAATGCATTATCAAAGATCACCCATGACACTCAAACGAGTTTTCTTCGAGATCAAAGCATCTCAAACCAAACCTTTACCTTCTTCGATGCCATGGTGTGCACCCAATGCAATGGATAGAGGATTACGATGCTTTTGAACTTTTAAGTAATCCTTAGATAGGATCAATAGGGACTTTATGGAGATACAATGGCATGCTTAAAGGCGCTAGGGAGAAGGGCCCTACCCAAAGGTCAATCAGGCAAGAATGTCCCTTATTCTTTTTTTTTAATCCTTCGCTCTTTGCAAACATGATATTCTACTTCATTCATGGACCTCCACAACAAACACTCCACACCCATCCCTCACCCCAAGGAGCATGTGTGGTTGGGCTTCAATTGAATAACCCAATCTATACCTATACCACTAATGTGTGTTCCAATGCAGGCGGCAAGAGTGATTCATTGGTACCCTCCAAGAACTTTCTTTGTCATACAAAGTCTACCTTTGCTCCACCTTCCTCCGAGAACTCATATTATTAGGTTGCAAGAGAGGTCATGAAACCAGCCCCTCGCCTTTACGAGACATTCAAGAGTGGTGGCTATCAATGTGGGAAGGCCAAACCTTGGATGAGCTGGACTAGGGCCGAGGGGAGTGGAGCAAACAGAGATTGAAGTGGATCCTCCACTCAGACGACACAGATCAACGTCTTTAGCTAATATGGATTGGGGCTCCAGCCACAATCGACAATGGCTAAACAGAACACATAGCCCTTAGAATGACCTCGGGCATATTTACCTAGAAAGCTTTCTACTCTACTAGCAGGTCAGAACGCCTTCTAGGAAGTGAGCGATGTACATAGAATCAAATTATGGGCTGAGCAGCTGTGCCAGCCCAGAAAGAGAGGTTGGTTGGTATAATGTTCATTATTTGATGTCCAGCTAGTAAGTACTAAATCCCTTCAATCTCATGATCGGATGTGGGCATTTATTTGGAAGCATTACAATATGGCAGATTTGGAAAGGCCTGCAGCCAGCCAATCTTCGGCAAAGAGGCCTATGACAATATGGCACATTTAGAAGGTCTGCTGCCAGTTTATCTTTAGCAAAGAGCCTCTGTATACGTCAAAGGTCTAGTCTTTCATCATCCACTCCCTTTAACACTGCCCTCAACCTCGTGATCAAATGTGGGAGCTTATTAAGAAGCATCACAATGACACATTTGGAAGGTCTGCTCCCAGGTGATCTTCAGCAAAGAGCCTCTGTATGTGTCAAAGATCTAGTCTTTCATCATCCACTCCCTTTAAGCTCACTATGAGATGGCACCTCCCTAATGGTCACAAACCCCGCCCCCCCCCCCACCCAACACACCTCCCTAATGGTCACAAAACCCCCCCCGCCCCCCCCACCCAACACACCCCCAAAACCTGCTTCTCACTATATTGTTCACTAGGCTGTCAAGCACTCGTACTATTTCACTTATGCTAGGACTACCACCTAGTTTTCATACGACTAGATTTTCATTGAGCTCCAACTAGACTGTCAAGCACCTGTACTATTTCACTTTTGCCTAGAACTACCGAAACATATATTCACACTAAAGAAACTGCTAACAGCTCCCGCTTCGGCTTCTCTCCCCCATTCCCCTGAACCAGCGTGAGAGGCCCTCTATTCATGTGATTTAGTTTCTGTTTAGCTCCAGCTCAGCTGCCCAACACTCCTACTTCTTATGGGTAATATAAGTGGCCACACTATTTTTCACCAACCTCATGCTAATCGGCAATTCTGTTCTCTTGGCCCTTGCACAGAGTTTCTCCTGCAAGGCCAGACACTAAAATCCATCCCTAGTTCAACTTGGCAAAGTTAAGAGCAAAACCACCAACCAATACATTTTTATTCTATATGTTCGCTGTCCCCAGCATTAAAAAGGTGTGTCAAACATAAAAGACAGTAAGAGAAATCTTGTAAGTCTCAAATTTATGCATTACAAGGAAAGTTTATTTAATGGTAGAACAGGATCCAGCTCCAATGGGGTTTACCACTCATCATTCAAGATAAATGATAGTAAAAACCACTGTTACGAGAGGAGCTAAGAACATACATACAAGAGAATGTTCATTCTTTCTGTCAAGTCTAATGGTTGAGATTCATCCCTACCAACTCAATATGCCAAAACCAAGGACTGAAACCTTGAGGTAGATACAAGGTAAAATCTCTAAACTTCACTGCAAACCTTTTTTTCCCTAGTTTCAGCTTGCAGCAGTTGGATCGCACTTTCAAATGTATTACCATCTCCTATGCCCCTATACATTTGATTGGATGGCTGTATAGCAGTACATACTCCAATTTTGCTCTTGACATGTTGTACAAGCACTCTGGGTCAATCTAACCCAGCCCAGAATTTCAGAAAATGTACAATTTGTGGCTCAGGATCTAGAGCCTTCAGGTCAAAGTACCAGTAACCACAAACCTAATATTCTAAAGAGCTCGTTCCAAAATTGAGAAAGCCTTCAACATTTCTTTAAGTTCCTTCTAGAAAGAATGCGCTTTCCGTAAGGGCTACTGCGTAAGGATGCCATGTGAGGACGAATGGCCTCCACCAGACTTGTATGAAGAGCACCCTGTCCAAAGACCAAACCAGGAAAATATCAGGCCATTCTGATAAATAGGGGAGTTTATTTTTAGAAAATACAGTGCTGCCAGTTTTAAGCACCCCAAAAGACTATCAATGTTTTGCCATCTGATACTCATTGGTATGCAGAGAGATCATGAAGAGCAGAATACATGTTATTGACATGAAGAGAAGTGCATACACATCATCTGCAGCAACTCTCTGCATGCAACTATCTTAGCCCATGGCATTTCAGTAATCAAAAGCACCAGACAGAAGAGTAACCAGCTGCACTTACATTTTCACAATGAAGCATGCAACATGCACGCACTGCACACACTCAACCTTTGTTTGTTGCCACTTGGTATGCTCACACTGATAGCTACTGCACTGTCAATTCTCCAGCATTTACAAGTGTATCACATCATATGCATGCAGACATACAGGACTTCCTCTTTATTGCCACTTACTACAGTCAGACTGATAACTGTTACAGTCAATTCTCCAGCACTAACAAATTGTCTTGTGACTTCAGAGATACAGGTGTTGTAGTCCACTTACAAAACAAGACAATCCACCATATCTAACAATCTATCTTGGAAACAATAAGCGCAGACTGGATAATACGATAACAGTGTATGACTACAATGTATAAAATAACAGCAGACTGCATAATATATGATAACAGTGCGTGTATACAACTTTTTTGGCTTGCATTCCCAACTCATCCACATCAAATTAAGCATATATCCATCCCATGTTCGAAGGAAGCATAGAGGTGAGAGGATGCCAGATGGATGTGAAACTGTGTCCCCTTTGGGTGGACCCATCCCTTCCGCCATGAGGCGAATCCTTCCACCACCAAGATTAAGACAAAACAACTTTCAAAATGAATCTTAAGTATGAGGATTCAGGCCATTCTTGGAGATGAGAGGATGCCCGATGGATTTGAAACTCTGTCCCCTTTGAGTGGTGGACCCATTCCTACCGCCATGAGGTGAATCCTTCCACCACCAAGATTAAGACAGACAACTTTCAAAGTGAATCTAAGTATGAGGATTCAGCCAATTCTTCTCAGAGAAAAGCAGCAGTTGTATTCACTATGAATCAAGAATGTGTACCACCTACCTTGGAAACAGTAAGGGCCGACTGAATCACGTAATTTGCATAAGGATCTTGAAGCAGCTGCGCAAGATGGGAACTGTCCATCAGTTCATGGACAAGGCGAGACCGCTGATCCTCCCCAGCAAGCTTAAGGCACTTTTCCACTACATTGCTGCTGAACTTCTGCATGGAAAGATGAGCATAATTTCCACCAAGCCGATCAATCACTTCTTCAAAAGCCCATGGTATTCCCAGTTCCAGAATATATTGAACAACGTAGTTCCTGCATTAAAAAACAAACAATAGTAAACAATTAGAGAGTAGAAAACATCATCAGCCTTCGTAACAGCATACATTACAGTATAAGAGTAGAACGGTTAGGATTCTAGAGACGCAAGTCATGCACTACAGCGGATTTAAGTTTTCAGAGCTACTGTTGTAAATTAAAGAAAGTTGACTTAATAGTTAATTTTATCCCAACCTAAAAGGGCTGATGGAGAAACACGTGCTGACAAGAAGCCATAGTGGTAACAATGCAATTTTACCTTTCAAGAATTTGCTGACATTTATCACTCTGCATACTATCAGAAACTTGATGTTTCATAAAGCCAAGCTTTCACACATTGTTGCAAGGTGCGTACATCCTGTTCGAAATTGAGCTTCATGTCTATTTTGTCACAAAGCAAACCGCCTTTGTATATACACTGGGCATAAACAGAAATTTTAGCTAATCTACTCTCACTTGAGACGACAATTTGGCAGACAAGTAAGAATTTTGGAGCAAAGTTCCGAAACGAAACCCCAATTTCTCTCATGCTTCAGCAGAAACCCATTCAATTGCAGTTTGGATATTTATACTCGTGGTGGTGGAAGATTAGTTGAGCGAACCAAGTGAAAAGAAATTATTTGGCAGGAGCATTTTATTAGGTTACATATTTAAGGTAAGCAAGGAGGATGTTTTCCTTTTCTCCCATGAACTAAACTTAAGAGTCTAAATGCTGGATAAGAACCGGAGAGAAATTTTCCAATGGATTGGTGGTCTATCACTTTTAACCACTCAACTACTCTTCTACTTCCAAAAAAGGTCCATGTAATCAAATTCAATTATGATCTACCAGATCACAACAAGATTTGTTTAAGTTGGTTTCCTTTCTCTCAATTTTTGGACCTAAGAGGGAGTGTTGAGCTAACATAAACATTACACACTAAATTAGCCACTTAACAGTCCCAAAAATGCTTAATTAAAACCAATCATAAAATGGCGAGTAATTTGAGAGTGTTTTGAAACAATGTGCAGTATGAGGTCCCAAAACTTTCTATAAATAGACAAGCTGCTCTATGTTCAGCCCAATCTCGTTTTTGGAGTTTCAAGGGCTGTATCTTTGCTATCCACACCACGTTCGTGAGGGACATCGTGGTTAGAGCTTCCCATTACTATCTGCTATCATCTGGTGCTTGATTCTAGCCTCCATCACCCACATCCAGCTGTCATCTACTGATCCAATCACCCCCAATCATTGCGTTTGCTGCCATGCATCTTCCTCAACTGTTGGCGTCATCATTTGTACTGTGTTTATTGTCATCTAAGCCTTTTGAAGTTGTTGTCGTCATTCAAGTGATATCGACTACACCAAATTGTCTACGTTCCCCCCCCCCCCCTCTCTTTTTTCGTAAATACCCTCTCTCTCTCTCTCTCTCTCTCTCTCTCTCTCTCTCTCTCATCCACACTGTCATTGACACTGTACTCCCTGTCACCTACACCAAACTGTTTGCATTTGCACTTCAAACTGTCACCAAGTACATCATCATTTGCGTTTATTGGCTGCCTTTGCTCCGTTTCACGATCCGTCAAGAGTACGACGCACTCTTGCTCAACACCTCTGTCTCACTTCTCCAAACACGAGAGTTTGGGTTACATTTCCATTCCTACACAGTTTGCTTGCTACAAGATCATTGTATATTTAGTATTCAATCATTCACGTAGATTCCTCTATATTATTTGTCTCTAAGCTACCCTAACTCTAACTATGTTCTTTTGAGTTTATGCTTTGTCGTATATTTTTATTTATTATTCTGCATTAGGGTATTTCTTCACACCCTCTCCACATGGATGGCGTGCAAATTAAAGGCAACATGCTTCTCACGCATTATGATGCTAATGGAGGCTTTAAGCTTGGAAGTTCAAGTGAGAGAGGGAAGAGAGGGAGAAAGAGACAGAGACTTCACAGAGAGAGAGAGAGAGTGTGTGTGTGTGTGTGTGTGAGAGAGAGAGAGAGGCGTGAGAGAGAGGGAGAGAGAGAGAGGCTTAGGGAAAAGAGGGATAGTGAAGAGGCTTGAAAGTTAGAGAGAGTGTATATGGGAGATACTTGATAGATTGATGCTTGAAGAGGAAGGGGGTGGGAGGAGAGGAGGAAGTGAGAGCTTCACTCCCAAGACTCTAAGTGATGCTTATGATAGCGAGATGAGAATGCTTGTTGATTTGGTGTTACACGATGGAGAGGAGGAGCACCTTTTATAGACTAAAGAAGAGTGGAAAAAGAGAGGGATTTGAGACTCAAGAGCATAGATGGATTATGGCTAGAATTCAAGGTTGAAGGGTTGGAATGATAAAATCCAAGGGCCAAGGCTGAAGCTTCAAGTGTGTGAAGTCAAACTCTCTTAGACCAATGAAGGTTAAAGTGAGAAGGGTTAAGAGTCAAGGCTGAAGTAAGAAAAGCTGGTTGGAATCAAAGGGGACTTGGGGAAAATGTGCACAACGCTGGAAAAGGGATTGGACTATAATATCCAAGGCCAAAAGTCCCACATGGACAAATAATGGGCAAAAAATGCATAGTTGAAGCATGGAACGGTTACACTGCCAAAATGTGTCAATTTTCTCACACACATATGGCACCGTATGATGGATGATTCTGTACGACGCACGAAAGCAACTATACTCATGGTGAGAGGAGGTTGGCTGCTGTCCTAACTCCATATATGCTATCAACTCATGCTCCATGGCTGAAATTTACAATTTCAATACCAAAGAAGAGAACAAAGACTATCTTCAAACTTGGGCTACTCAAATGGGCGCGCGCACGCGAGAGAGAGAGAGAGAGAGAGAGAGAGAGGCAATCAACTTTCTAAATGAGTCACCAATTGCTCTAATCAAATCTCATCTTTGATCAAGAGCTAATTAATGCTTGGGTCATTAATCATAAGTGAGTTGCTCATTAGACCAAACTTTAAGGTCAAGATCTACTTTATAACTGAAGTGAGATGCTTACTAGACAAAACTTTTAGTGTAAGGTGCAAGCTTTAAATTTAGTGAAAATTCTGCATTGCACCTTGCCTCTTTTGCCCTGTCATTGTATCATCTAGCTTGTACAATTGCCACTATGAGAACGCGCAACAAGAGAGAATCACAAACAAGGAGAGAAAAGGAGAGGAGAAAAGAAACCAAGAAGAGAGGAGAAATCTGCACTGAACAATAAAGGAAAGTTGAATGCAATGAGGATTGATGAATCCCTGCACGAGCCCAAGGCATCAGTGAGGGTACCAAATCAAGCTGAATAATGATGACGGTACTTGTGACGGTGACGATGATGGTGAGAGATAGATTGTGCAACCTACTAGCCACAACAGAGACGGAGAAGACTATAGCAACCTGAAGGAGCACCTGCTGGAGACAAAATAAAGTGATCTGCCCACTCCTACAAAATATTATATATAGCAAAAAGATGAAAAAACTGGCCTACTGCTGTAGTCGACAAAAATTACAAGCATTCTAGGGCTGAAAATCATTTGGCAGGGCAGCACAGCTGATAAACACACAAACCGAGAAGAAAACATAGTCAAAGTTCCAAATGTCCCTATCAAACTCTGACTAGGGCTCACAACCAAGAGATGATAGACTAACAAAATAAGGCAAGCTAACATCCCCTCTCAAATTCTCAGAGAGCTTGAAGACCTAATAATCTCATGTGACAAAGCATAAAAGCCTTGGGCAAAGGCTTGATGAAGAGATCCACCGTATTGTCCACGATATGACAATAGACCACTGCTAGCTCGAAATCCGATACATAATGATAATGAACCTCCATGTGCTTCATGCGAGCATGAAACATGAGGTCCGTTGCCGAAGTTAAAGCACTTTGGTTATCCACGCGCAATTGAGTGGGACCTATCAACAGAAAGTCAATCTCCACCAACATCCAACGGAGCCAAACTGCCTCCATAACTACGGAACAAAGGGCACAATACTTGGCCACTGTAGAAGAAAGTGTCATAGTAGGTTACTTCTTACTACTCTACGAGATCGCTCCCAAGCCAAGGGAGAAGGCATAACCTATAGTGGACTGTCACAAATCCACATAACCTGCACAATGTGAGTCGCTCCATCTAGAAAGAGTAACCCCCTCTCCATACATGATCCTGTAGGATCAAGTCCTATGTAAATGGCATAAAAGGCACAAAGCAGCTCTCATTGAGCTTGAGTAGCCGTCTTCATAAAATAAGATAGTAATGCCACCACAAAGAAAATATCCAGTAGAGTGTGAATAAGCCACATTAACGAGCCAACAAGCTACATGTAATGGGTAGCATCTGGAAGGGGATCTATGACATTAATGTGACATTAAATGTGACATTTAATGTCACATTAAGGTCATAAATATGGAATGTGACATTAAAAGTGACATTTAATGTCACATTAAGGTAAATCTAGGGGAACATGCACGAGAATGACCGTCCGGGCTCTTGGGCGCCCGAACGGGGTTAAGGGGAGCCTAGAGAATCCAGGAATAGTAGGACTCCAGGAAGTTGACGGCTAGCAAAGGAATCCGAGTGAGAGGGCCAGCACGGATCTAGGCGTGGTTGGGAGGAGAAGAATCACTCGTGCTCAGAAGTAGTTTCATGGTTTTCTCTCTGTCTTTACAAATCGATCTTACATTGGTATCAGAGCCTATGGCTCAACGATCAGATCCGTCGTCTATCAGGAAATCGTCAGTTGTTCGTCAGATAATCAGTCGCCCGCCAGGTCACCAACATCTCGCAAGGCCGTGAAGGAAAAGAAAAAGTGAAACGTGCCAGGCGCCGTGAAAACGCGACGGGCCATGAAGAGAAAGAGAAGAGACGTGCCACGTCACATTAATGTGACACGTTACGTTACGGACAGAGAAAATATAAAGCGTGGGGTCGCGAGGACCAGACCAGGCATGGGACCAGACCAGGCGTGGAGTCGCCAGGATCAGACGTGGGGTCATGAGAAAACGTGACTCTGTCACGACTGCTGTTGACGGGTAACTGCGACTGTTCCTGAGATGGACATGACTGCGACTGCTGTGAGAGGGACAGAAGAATGTCATATACGGCCGAAGTCAGGAAATTGGATTTCCAGCATGATTACTTCACTGTTCTAATCCGGGAAGATACAATCTGTTTCTTACTCTTCGAGTTTCTTTCCGAATCAATAGCCACTGCCTGCCATTAAAAATCAGGGAAGTACTTTACTTGTATGCAAATTTCTTATTTTTGCTTTCCAATTCCAGTGTATTAATGGCAGAGAAAGGGAAAGAAATGGTAATGGAAAGTTCTAGTTCCGGGGATCAACCTATGGTAGATCCCCATGAACCAGACATACAAGAAAAACAATGGGAAGAATTTTTTGCTACGCGAGAGCAATTCGATGATCTTACTGCTCGTGTGCAAACTCAGGGGGTTCAAATGGAATTTTTAACTCAAACACTTACTGAAATAAAATCTCAATTAACTTTATTGTTGGAAAGAGATAAAAATAAGATAGAAATCTCTGATGTCCCATCTTTATCGAAAGATTTAGATGTGACTATGCGAGATCCTAAGGAACCCCAAACTTACCATAAATTGAGGGATAATCCAGTTTTAAAGGATATGAAACCACCTCAATTTTACGGGGAGAAAAAAGATAGGAATAAAGACACAATCTTTAATTTCCTCCAAAAATGGGAAGATTTACATAAATTAAAAAATACCCCACCACATCTCCAAGCACTGGAGGCTAGTTTAACTTTGGGACCCAAAGCATATAAGTGGTGGCGAACTTTAAAGGAGGCGAATAAAATACCTGAGACTTGGGCTCAATTTGAATCCGTCTTTTTGAAAGAATTTCTTCCTGAGAATGAAATGGAAAGAAATTGGAAAGATTGGGATTATGTCAGACAAAAGGGAAGACCCCTGCTGACATATCTGGAGAAATATCGTGAGATAATCCTCAAGCTGGAAGGAATAGATGAATTTCAAAAAACAAAAGGATTCATTAGGGTACTGGATAAAGCCTGTAAAAAGGAAGTAAAACGGAGTTTACCTAAGACGCTAGAAGAGGCAATTAAATTTGCATTAATTTATGAAGATAGTACGCGTCCAGGTACACTCACTAGTCTCACTGATACGGAGCCCAAGTCTAAGGAATTGGAAACCTCAAAATTTGTGGGCAAATTTAAAAGAAAAATGCCATTTTTCAAGGGTAAAAAACAACCTTTTGAAAAGAAACCATATACGAGGCCAAAGTTAAGTCCTGATGACTTTGATAAGGCCAAAAAAGAAAAGTTGTGTTTTAATTGCCTATCCCCTAACCATGCTGCTTGGAATTGCCCTCAAAAGAAAAAGGGGGAAGACAAAGGAAAGGATAAGGACAAGGGCAAGGGAAAAGAAAAACAAATCCATGTAGTGCAGACCTTAGAATTAAAGGGCCATGAAAAGTATAAATCTTTAGAGGTCTTGCACATGGATGTTCAACATAAGTGTTGTATGTCAACCTCTATGTGGCAGCCTACTTTTGGGCCACATGATTTACTTAGAGTACATGGATTGATAGCTGGAAAACGGGTTAGAGTCATGATTGATGACTCTGCCACACATAATTTTATAAATTATGCACTCGTCAAAAAATTGAAACTTCCCCAACAAAACAGTGAGCATCAATATGTTGTTCGTATGATGCAAGGCCAAGACAATAAAATATGGGATACAATGGTATCCAATTTGGAAATTGAGATTCAAGGATATAAAGATAAGCTTGATTTCCAAATAATGAACATGGAAAGAGCTGATATTGCTCTAGGGAGGGAGTGGCTATGGGGATTGGAACTATCCTTAAAACGTAGCTATCACCATAATACACTGGAATTTGAAAGGGATGGTAAGACTTTTGTCATTCAAGGTGAACATGAAGTATCTGATAATCATTTGCTGTGTTCTACTGAAGTTCAAAAGCTGATAAAGAAGAAAGTTTGTGAGGTATATATGCTATGGTCTCTTCCTGTACAGAATACTTTTACTTTCTGTAATATAAAGCAACAATTTTCTTATGTTTGGGAGTTGAATGTTAATAATGAATTGAATAGTTTGTTAAATGATTTTAAAGATGTGTTTCCTTCTGATTTACCAAGTGGCCTTCCACCAGATAGGGGTGATATAAATCACCCAATTGATATAAATAAGGATACACACCCAATTTCAAAACCACCGTATAGGTTAAGTGAAACACAGCATCAAGAAGTTGAAAGACAAATTAAGGATTACCTGGATAAAGGGTTTATTCAACCTAGTAATTCACCTGGGCTTCACCAATTTTATTGGTAAAGAAAAAAGATGGTTCTATGCGACTTTGTGTTGACTATAGAGCACTTGCATATGCCCAGAATGGAAGAATAAATTTCATATGCCCAGAATGGAAGATCTTTTTGATCAATTGCAAGGGGCAAAATTCTTCACAAAGATAGACTTAAGATCAGGCTATCACCAAATAAGAATTAAGGCACAAGATGTTTCCAAGACGGCATTTCGTACTAGATACGGGCATTATGATTTTTTGGTGATGCCTTTTGGCCTCACTAATGCACCAGCTACCTTTATGAAGCTGCTGAATAGTGTTTTACGACCCTATCTAGGACATTTTGTAGTAGTCTTTTTGGATGATATCTTGATCTTTAGTAAATCAAGAGAAGAACATTTGGAACACTTACAATTAGTATTCCAACTGTTAAGAACACATTCCCTTTATGCGAAGAAAACTAAATGTGAATTCTTTGCACAAGAGGTCAAATATCTAGGGCATATTATCTCGAAAGAGGGAATCAACATGGATCCAGAAAAAGTAAGGGCAATTATGGAATGGCCATCTCCAAGGAACCTGGAAGAGCTGCAGATCTTCCTAGGTTTATCTGGATTTTATCGTAGATTCATTCGAGATTATGCCAAAATAGTTGTTCCAATGACAGACCAACTTAAAGGGAAAGGGAAAAGTTTTAATTGGGGAACAGACCAAAATGAAAGTTTTCAAAAACTTAAGATAGCTATTGCTACAGCTCCAGTACTATTAATAGTGGATCCCAACAAACCATTTGTGGTTGAAGCTGATGCCAGTGATAAGGCAATAGGCGCGGTCTTATTACAAGAAGGTCGACCAGTTGCTTTTGAAAGCAAGAAATTAGATCGTGCAAAACAGAATTATTCTGTTTATGAGAGGGAGCTGTATGCAATAGTACATGCAATGAAGAAATGGAGGCACTATTTGTATGGTGCCAAACTTTTGATTTTATCGGATCATGAAAGCATTAAGTGGCTTAATGATCAACCAGATTTACACGGGCGTAAAGCCAGATGGGCCGAACTCCTCCAAGAGTTCGACTATGAGATCAGATATAGAAAAGGAAAGTATAATATAGTAGCTGATGCACTCAGCAGAATGCCCATTATTAATGAATTGAGTTTTACTCAGTTCACTTCCAACTTGCTTGAATCTTTAAAAGGGAAATGCCAGGTTGATCCGGCATATTCCAACATATGGGAAGCAATAAAAAATGGGGATCCAAATGAAAGTGCTTCTATTGAGGAAGGAATATCTGAGGATGTTCAACAAGGAAATGGAGCATCAGGGGTTGCTCAAACTGGATTCAAGTGGAAGAATTTTACCATCGATAATGGTTATTTACTCTACAAAGGTAGGGTATGTGTCCCGAAAGATACAGAAATAAGGCGCCAGATACTCTTTGAGTGTCATGATACCCCTAGTGCGGGACATCCAGGAGTTAATAAGACTTATAGTCTTATTAAAAGGCAGTTCTATTGGCCTGGAATGAATAAGGATGTCCTTGACTATGTGATCAAATGTAATAAATGCCAGGTTAATAAAGCTGAAAGATTAAAAATGGGAGGACTTCTCCATCCATTAGAAATTCCTTCGGGAAAATGGGAGAGTATCTCCATGGACTTTATTGTTGCTCTACCTAGAACACAGAGGGGGCACGACTCTGTGTGGGTGATTGTGGATAGGTTAACCAAAATGGCTAGGTTCATTCCAACTTCAACTGATGTTAAAACACCAGAATTGGCTAGATTGTTTATAGAGAACATATACCGATTGTATGGCCTTCCGGCCAATATAGTTTCTGATCGGGATAGAAAATTTGATAGCCATTTTTGGCGTGCGGTATTTAGGAAATTGGATACTAAACTTAGCATGAGTACGGCGGATCACCCGCAAACAGATGGGCAAATTGAAAGGGTTAACCAAATTCTTGAAGATATGCTTAGGGCATATGTAAGTAAAAGGCAAACTAATTGGGAAGAGTATTTGCCGATAGCAGAGTTTGCATATAACAGTCCCAAGCACTCTTCCACTGGATATAGTCCATTTATGTTAATGTATGGATTTCAGCCTAGAGCTCCTTTTGCAGTAGGACTGCATAAGGAAAGGGTTCAGGCAGCTAAAGATTTTTTGGAGGATATGAATAGTATGTTAAAATTTGCTCAAGAAAATATTAAAAAAGCTCAAAATCGAGCTAGAGCATATGCAGATCCTCACCGAAGAGACATCTCCTTTGAAGAAGGAGAATTGGTCTATCTTAAGGTGCCTGAACAAACTAAAACTATGAAAAAGGGACACTGTCCAAAGCTTTCACCAAGGTATTGTGGTCCTTTCATAATACTTAAAAGGGTGGGAGAATTGGCTTACAAGCTCCAACTACCTACTGGCAGTAAAATACATCCAGTTTTTCATGTAAGTAAATTAAGGAAAAAGCTGGGTGATTTGGATAATCTAATCTTAAATGATGATATTGAGGAGTTATTCTATGACCAATCTAATCCACATGAACCAGAAAAAATATTAAATGTTCGTAATAGACGAACGAGGAATACTATTTATCAAGAATATTTGGTTAAGTGGAAAGATTGTTCAGAAGAAAGCTCAACATGGGAGCGAGTAAGTACTTTAAAGAAAAGGTTTCCCGATTTACAGTTAGACCTTCCAAGTATCGTTTTCGAGGACGAAACCGATTCTTAAGGGGAAGGAAATGTGACATTAATGTGACATTAAATGTGATATTTAATGTCACATTAAGGTCATAAATATGGAATGTGACATTAAAAGTGACATTTAATGTCACATTAAGGTAAATCTAGGGAAACATGCACGAGAATGACCGTCCGGGCTCTTGGGCGCCCGAACGGGGTTAAGGGGAGCCTAGAGAATCCAGGAATAGTAGGACTCCAGAAAGTTGACGGCTGGCAAAGGAATCCGAGTGAGAGAGCCAGCACGGATCTAGGCGTGGTTGGGAGGAGAAGAATCACTCGTGCTCAGAAGTAGTTTCATGGTTTTCTCTCTGTCTTTACAAATCGATCTTACAGGATCTCTAGTCATCAAAAGCTTAGACTCTGGGTCCATGGGGAAAGAAAGATACTCGACCATACCAAACTCTAAAAGTAACTCCTAATTATACTTGTGATGGGACATGAAGATATCTTATGTCATCTAATAGATCTCTAAGTCAAGGAAGAAGTGTAGGATCCCTAGATCCACCATATCGAACTCCTGTCTCAAATCACCCACATACAAGATTAGAAGCACGCATCTATCACCCCCAACCTTGTAATAAAGGTTGGGGTCATGATTTAATCAATGGAAGCCACTCTATAAGAAGAACCAATCAATTCTCTAGTACCAAGCTCGAGGAGCTTGCTTCAAGCCATAGAGGGTCTTCTACAACTTGTAAACATGGTCCCTCCTCCCCTTGCACAAGGAAACCAAGAGGCTGTGAGACATAAATATCCTCCTCTAGGACAACGTTGAGAAAGACAAACTTTACCTCCATCCGAAAGAACAACCAATAGGTAATGGGCTGCAAGAACCAAGATAGCCCAAATAGTAAACATTCAAGCTGCATGAGTGAAGGTCTATGAGAAATCGAACCCTACCCATTGGACACATAGCTGCCCAAAACAGAAACGTTTTGGCCTCGAAACATTTTGATTCCGAAATGCATTCATAACAGCCGTTTTGGTATAGGCAAGGTAACTTGCCCAATTTCATGAGGGACTATTCATTTTGCCTTATTGTGTAGTGTTTCCACTAGCAATCCCTCTCCTCACTTTGTCCCTCACTGTCCACACAAGTTCGAGCTGGTTTTTCCCAATTTTGTTGCTGGTTTTCTCTATTCCAACAAGGAAAAACCATGGTGAAGGATACATTTTGTACCCACACACACATCATCAGCAACTATGGAGCTAGCAGTGACTTGAAGTGGTAGAAATACAACTATTGCCATGTCATACACATGGGGAGCATTACACAAATGAAGGATCATCTTACTCATGATAGTGGTAAAGATATTGATAATTTCCTTGATGTGCTTGCTACTTTAAAGAATTGGAGGTGGCAACGTTTGGTGGTCACTATGACAAATGAGGACGATACTCCATGACAAAGTGCACGCCCTACGGTAGCATAGTTGTCTTTATTTTTCACGCACTATTTATCAAGTACTCTATTTTTTTGGTCTATGTGACATAATATGAGTCTATGGCTATTCACTGTTGAGTCTTCAATCTTGACATATATCATCATCATTCATGGGTCATGGCATACTACAAACTTTTATATTGAATTCCAACTTCTAAAGCTTGATCTTGAAAGTTTTTAAAACTCATGGATTATAATTTTACAATCTCACTTTTTTTAATCTTTGTTAGAATCATGGTTACTCATCAAATCTTCTAAATATACATGTACACTCTATATTGTTGAGAAGTTTTAGTTTGGTGTAGATGTTCAATATATAAATGATATTATCCATTTATATATATCTAATATTAAAATATTCCTAGAAATAGTCGTAAAATCCATTTCATTGTTTTGGCCTTAGGCCAAAACTCCGCTTCATGACTCCAAAACATGTTTTTGTTTAGCCGTTTCCAAAACTCCAAGCAACTATGGTTGGGCAAATCCCTTGGCAACAAGCCGAGCCTTATGCTTGTACAAGGATCCATCTATAAGGTCCTTGATCTTATAGACCCACTTCACACCAATCACCTTCCGCTTCTTTGGACATGGAGCCAATCCCCAAGTCTAGTTACACGCAATAAAATCTAGCTCCTCTTGCATAACATGACGCCAAATATCCTATGCAAGATCCTCATCAACTATAGTAGAATCACGATCCTAAAGAGTGAATGTCATAAAGATGTAGTTCATGCAGAGTAAACTATCCCGTTGGGTCTACAATCTAGTTGATGTACGTGGACCTAAAGGAATAGCAAGTAAATAGAAAACACTGGAGTCTTGCATAACCCACTAATACCACTGCAAAATGATGGTAGGCTCATCCTGCTACAAAGGAGACTAAGTAGCCACTGGTATTGGTAATGCATGCATTCAAAGAGAGAGGCTCCCCTTTTGATGGCTCAACACCCCCAAAAGAAACCTAAGGGGATGGAGATGGAGTAGGAATAAGACAGAGTAGTACAAGAAAAAGCAGTCAAAGGAGGAAGGGAAGTAAGAGGAGAGAGAGGAGGGAGAGGAGTTGCAAACGAAGCAAAAATGCAAATAGGTAACCTAGAAGGACGGGGAGGGTTTGGTTTTTGGATTGAAGTTGGGGTTTTGGAGGAAGGAGACGGGGGAGGGGGAGGGGGTTATTTCCAGTCAACAACGAAGAACCACTTGTAGAAGAACCATGAATAGGATCATTAGAGGCCAATGTGTCATCAAAGATCACATCCCCACTCACCTCAATCTTTCTTTTCTTTGAGTCATGAGAGCCATGCTACAGCCCATGAAGATAAGTTTCTTCAACTTGGGAGTAGAGTTTCCCTCCTCTCGCCTTCTTGTCCACATGGACAACGGCATCACACCCAAAGATGTGAAAATAGGAAATGAAAGGCTTCTTTCCAAAGAAAGCTTGGTAGGGAGTCATATCTTGTGACGAGGAGCTAGGAAACCTATTGCAAATGTGAGCCACACTAGCCACCGCCTCACCCTAAAGGGAGTGAGCAAGACCCCTGTGCTCCAATATTGAGATCAAGCCGTCTCCAGTATGGTTCGATTGGCACACTCCACCACACCATTCTGAGATAGTGTATTCACACGGGAGTACTCCACCTAAATGCCATTATCCAAAACTTAGAAAAAGGGTTAAAACAAAACTCGCCATCATAATTACTCGAACACCTCAAACCTTGAGAGACGGTTGCATTTCCGCAAACACCTTCCAATCGCACAAATTGGAGTACGCCTCACTTTTGTACTACAAAAAATAAGGCCACACGTAACAATTGAAGTCATCAACGATCAGCATCGAATACTTTGCCCTCCCAATGGAAGCCATGCCCATAGAACCGCATAGGTTAGTGTGAACCAACTCCACCAGTGTAGAAGCCCTACGAGAAGCAACTTGTGGATGGGGTTGCCTATGCTGCTTACCTCAAGTAGCTAGGGAAAAGAGAGTGAATGGGAGGGAATTTGGAAAGTCTCTCCACATATTTTGCCAAGTAGCCTACTTGATAGCATCAAATTTGAGATGCCCATATAAAGCATATCAAAGTAGTCTTGACTCATGGGAAGTCCTCGCAACAAGGGCTATGAGCGTACAAAGCCCACTCTCTTGTGTAGCTGTCCAAAGAACCACTTTTGTAGAAGCATCCTCCATAGTCACTACATCTTATGTAAACACAACGCAGATACCTAACCGTGTAAGACCGTGAATAGACAATAGGTTAAAACCCAAATCTAATACATAAAGAACTTTGGCTGAAAAATATTGCCAATTCGACAATAGGGGAATGATCCCCACTCCATAAACAGGTATGAGAGAATTGTCACCAATGGTGACGAATACCCCTCTAGAACTCATGTCTTGAAGCCAATCCTATCGACAAGTCATGTGGGAAGAAGCCCCATTGTCCATGAGCCAAGGCTTCTCCACAATGGAAAAAGCAAGAGCAATATCCTCTTCCTCAAACACATGTACAAAGACAAACTCAATCACAGCTAGAGTAGCCTTCAAATCCTTAGACCCCTCCTTGGGCTTCAGATGGGGATACTTCTACCAACACTTCTCCTCCAAATGTATACCCTTCCTGCACTGTAGACACTTGGGCTTCTTCTTAGCTTCGTGTCGACTTTCTTATCATCCTATTTCTCAGCCTTAGGCTTCTCCTTCTTCTTCTCTCCTCTCGAAAGCCTTCATGAATTCGGATCCACTCAGTCCTACCTCTCTAAGCTACTCATTGTGCTCTACGACTAGCAAGGCAAGCTCTTCCCAAAGAAGAATCTGGAGTCCTCAATATAAGAAGGCTAGTATAAAACACATCAAACTTTGGAGATGGCAATTGAATCAAGAGAATCATTGCCATATCCTCCGAAGATATCATCCTCCTGAGAGATGCAACCTCATCCCTCGTATCCTCCAATTTGTTGATGTGATCCTTCAAGAAAGGAGAGTCATCAACATTGAGCATCTGAAGTTTCTTCTAAAGAGAAATCCTATGGGCAAACGTCTTCTAATGGTACAAAGACACAAGCTCCTTCCACACTTCTGTCGTCGTCTTCAACTTGTGAACATACACTTGGACAGAATCATGTAAGCTCATGAAAAGAAGGAATCGGAGTCAAGAGTTGAGCCAATCCCATAGGGTTATGCGATCCATTGATGTTCTCTCACAAGGAACCTCCATGGAATGGGATATAGATAGGGTAACAAGCTCTCAAAGATCAAGGTGTCAAGGATGCATTCCACCTTACAGGACCAAAGCAAATAGTTGGAACCATCTAGCCGAGTCTGGGTAAAGAAGATAGAACGTGCACCTGAAAAAGTGGTGCCATGTTAAATATTTTAAAGCTAGCAAAATGGGCTTTGTGTAAATCACGGAAAAGGGGGGAGAGCTGCTCCAAATGATGAGACCATGCAAAAGGGCTCGATAACCTTCATTCTTCACAATAATTGCACCGCTATTCAAAGAAGTGATAGGAAGCCTCCTCATCTGAGTCATCACACCCTTGAAATGGGAGATCAAACATCTTTATATAACTTGCAAACGCACAAAGGCTATTGTATTTTGCTGTATGAGAGCCCAAATAAAGGAAAAATCAATAACACCTACAAAATAAGAGTTGTGGATGTCCCACCTTTGTCAAATGCCACCTATAAAACACAAAAATTTGTGTTATTAGCAGCAAACAGCAGGCTGAAATTTTAGTTTTCAGCAACAATGTGGTCTCCTCTTTAACTAGAAACTTTGTGTCCTCATGCAGGGGATAATACCATACTTATCTAGAATGGGAAACGGGGAAATGATCAAGGAATTTGGGGGGGGTGGGGGGGGGGGGGGGGGGCGGGGGGCGGGGGGCGAACATATATCTTGAGTACCCCAACTTGCTCCAAATGCCCCAAATATGACCTCAATGCCTCGAAACAGCCCCAATTTACTCTCAATGCCCCAAAATTCCACAAACTCCCAAATGACCCCAATGCCCCTCTGATTGCCCCAATAGCCCTCAATGCTCCAAATTGCCCCAAAGACTCCAAAATTGTCTCCATTACCCCAATAGCTCCAAAATGCCCCAATTTCCCTAAAATTAAACA